>NW_028247713.1:0-53684 GCF_964263255.1 Lissotriton vulgaris | reverse complement strand
GTTTCATGAACATTCTTCAAACTATAACTACCTAGTGGCAACTGCTGCTTGGTAATATATATATATATATATATATATATATATATATATTTACACACACATATATATATATCATATATATATATTACTGAAAAAACCATAGGTTTCACACCAGTTATAGTTAGGAATTAGCATTTAAAAAACCTATTAAATTCACTGAAAAAACCATAGGTTTGACACCAGTTATAGTTAGCTGGAAATTTTACTGACATGAAACCATTGAAATTCCCACGTTATAGTTAGTTGGACTCACTATAACTTGCGCGCCTGCAATGCACTGCTGCGGAGATTTAGATGTAGTGGTAGCAGCAGCATTCATCAGCGCCAGGCCTTGTGGCAGCAATGACATGAGGAGGGTCTTTAGGTCATTGAGGAACCCAGCTAGCTCTCGCTGGTGTGTGGCCGTGGCAGCCACTCTTTCCACCTGCGTCCGCTCCTTGGTCTCCATTATCCTCCGCATGTGTCCCAACTCCCCAGTGACATCGCTGGAGCCACTCTCACTAGACAGTTCTTCTTGGAGAAGTGTAGCTCAATGGTTGGAGCGGCAGACCCTGATGCAGAGGTCTAGCCCGGGACCAGGGTTCAATTCCCCGCCTCGGCGGGTCTTGGGCTCAAAAAATTCCACGGACCTGATAATTCTCGCCTTGGTGCCTATTCCAATCATGGAGTCCCACTCTGCAACTCTGGGCAATAGCTTGCTTAATCTCCACAACGGCCCCCACAACGCTAAGGATGCCTGGCATCCACCTTGGGGGTGCCCAGGAGTGGACGCCTCACAGGGAATGCCAGGATGGGTTCCACAGCGGTGTTCGTACAAGCGCCTTGAGACCCTTGCGGGTGAGTAGTGCGCTATACAAGTATCAAATTACATTCTTGTCTCAGGGTCAGGACTACAGCGATGTCAGCCATGGTTCGTTGGAGGGCATGGAGTGGACTGTGGGTGTCTGTTAGCGACTGTGAGTGGTCCCTGATGGGAATTAGACACCCACATATGGCATCTAGTTTGGCTGCCATGTGGTCGAACCCCACCCGCACCTGTTCAGCCAACTGCTCCTGGCACCCTAACACACAGCATTGGAAGGCCATGTGTTCTTTGTGGGGGTCCTACGGAGGTGTGGTCTGTGCAGCGGGTTGGGTTTCCTCGTAGCAGCTGAGCTGCCCTGCTCCTGGAGGTGGAATGCGGAGGCTGTCCACAAGCTATTGGAGGGCATCGGGGTCAAAGGTGTGGTGGTCCTCTTCGTCATCAGAGAAGAGAGGTTTGGACTTCTCTGCAGGAGGCATAGGATTCCCTCTGCAATGTGAAGGGGAGATTCGTTTTAACATTCTGTTCACATGTAGGTTGACGCATTGTACATGTTTACATTCAGACTCCATTACAGTGTACATTATGACTGTTTGGGCGGAGCTGACTATTTGGTGCGGGACAGTGGACATTTCGACACCATCACGGATGTGTGTTTGTGCTTGTACCTCATCATCTCACATTTCCCTGAAATACCAAATGTGTGTCAGGCCGTCCGAATTCCAGATCCTCAGGGCTGTGTAATGGTCAATGGGGGCCCACCTCTGAATCAACCCAAGTCTGGTTTGCAATCAAGCACAGACTTTTGGGAGCAATTGAGCGGGGGAAAGGAAAGGGAGGGAACTGCAGGGAGGGAGACCTGTAAGGGCGACAAGAACATACAATCACAATCCAGACTATTAAGATTCTCTTTCTCTTATCTCTCTATTACTCTCTCTTTCCTCTATATCAACTGCTCATACCTGTAAAGGAAAATAACTGCTCCTTAATCCTATTAGAAGAGGGATGAGAGTGTCCATACGATCCAGACTAGCACTCTTTTTCTCTTCAACTCAATGTTAATAATAAGAATAATGCGTAGTTTTCCTTGTGCTCAGCATATCAACAAAAGTCATAGTACACAATCATGTATCAAAGAAGAAATAGTTATGCAAAACGTTCCTGTCGGGGTGATCGTCCCGTTCCCTAGTTGAATTGAGCTAGGAGCGAGTCTGTGGGTAGGGTTTACAAGCTTTATTGCTTCTTTTTGGTTTCACGTGCTCGGGTTGGTGCATGAACAGTGCAACAACCCCCAGATGAGCATAAATGGTTCAGTTATATAGGTCTTTAAGCCAAACAAAGTAAACAAATAGTCTATTGACTAAACGGAGTGTCAGGTTTAAAAGAAACAGGTTTCAAAACAAGGTCTTGACTCTGGGTCCCTTCTTCTGGCTAGGCGTAGCTTCGCGGGGTTGAAGATGTGGACCGGCCTCCAGAACCAGAGGGGGGGGGGGTGCGGGGGGGGGGGGTTAAGAAAAGGAAAGGAAAAAAACACAAGACAGGCGTCAGGGTCTCGGTGTTCACTATGTATATTTAGGGAAGGGGAATTGTGCACACCATACACCGGTCCCTAACTGTGGGGTGTCTACGTGAGGGAGTATTGTGCTAGCGGCGCAATGAGGTGCTCAGGCGGCCCGTCCACCACCCTTTGAAAGAATACCCAGTCTCCCCCCGTCACTCGCCTGTTGCCACGGTCCCCTGTGACCGTGGTATCGTGAGATCCCGCCTCCTCTGGTTCCCACAGGGGGCAGGTCTCGTTCGCGTTCTCTGGTGTCTTTTCAGCGTCTTCTTCTCTGTCAATCCTCCTCGTGGCGTCCTCGCTGTTCTCCTCCCGCTCATCGGTCTCCGGCTCCTTCTCACCACCCGCCTTCTCTGCATACCCGGCCATTTGTGTCCATAAACCGGATGACGTTCGGCCTGGTTGTTCCCTGATGTCTCCAACGCCAACCCCACTTCCGGTTTGGTCCAGCCCGGCGGCCATCTTGGGTTGGGTCGCGGCGACGGATCACTCACACTTCCACTTAGTTAGGCAAAGTTGTGCTGCTTAATTTTCTCTTAAGCATGCCAAAGTTCCACTAGTTAGACAAGGAAGTGTTGCTTAATGGCCTCTTAAGCACACTCATTCAACAACAGAAAAGTCTTGTTGCCTGGAAAGAAACGCCAATGCGTTTCTATTCGGAAAATCGCGGGCGCCACTACCTCCCTGCACGAAACCTGCTAGAGGTTTCTCCAACAGGGAGATTACGCTGCCCAAGCGCCGCTATGTGCGCAATGTCTCCTCTGCACGAGAACGCGGGAAATGCGTCTCATCCAACAGAGGAGACCCGGTATTACACCACGATACCTGTGATCCTTGTGAGGCGGCGGGAAGGAACGAACTCCGTCCTTTCCAGTCGTCGTCCTTGAAACGCCCAAAAAACCAGCAGTGTTGCTCACACGCAACTGGGGAATTATCGGCAGCGCTCTTCTTCCATCTGCCGGCTTTAATCAATTTCCGGCACGACTGTGGGTTGCGCGTTACGCGCCACCGCCAAGAATCATGGGAAATGTAGTCTTTCCCGATATGCTCTCTTTCGTTTTTCATGCAGCTAGCGTGATAACCGGTAGCGATTCCTGACAGTACATCCTCTCTTACCCTGACGCTAGCTGACTGAGGGCTTACCCGGGTAAAGGCGGTGTAAACGGGCTGTTAGCCTTGGAGCGTGCACAGCCCCACTGGGTTCCCAGGAGTTCTCCTCGGGCCGTACCCCTTCCAAGCCACCAAATACCACAGCTTTCCCCTCACTCTTTTTGCGTCCAGGATTCTTTTAAAATTAAACTCCTGTTCTCCCTGGACCAAGACCGGAGTAGGCCTCCCCGGTACCTTACCATGGAGAGGCTTTACGAGAGAGACGTGGAACACAGGGTGAATTCTCATATGGGATGGGAGCTTAAGTCTGACTGCCACTGGGTTGATGATCCTTATCACTCGGTATGAACCAATGTATTTCCGTCCAAACACGCTATACCGCTTAAAGCAGATGTTTCTTGTGGACAACCATACCCAATCCCCTATTGCATATGATGGTCCGGCTCTACAGTGTTTGTCTGCTTGGGCTTTGTATTTCTCTTTTGCCCGGTTTAGATTAGCCCTTGTATGTAACAGTACCTTACGCATGCGCTGTAGCCTCTTGCGCAGGTCAGGAACCTGGGTACTAGTGCTAGGGAGGGCAACAGGAGAAAACCTAGGGTGAAAACCGTATGTGCTGTAAAACGGAGTATGTAATGTGGATGCGTGTTTAGCACTGTTGTATGCGATTTCTGCCACCCACAGCCACTCCACCCATGCGTCAGTGTTGTTATCGACGTAGCACCTGAGATATTGTTTAAGAGTCTGGTTGAGTCTCTCGGTCTGTCCGTCCGTCTGTGGGTGGAAACTTGTGAACAATGATGACTTCATGTGTAATTCAGCACACCAGGTTTTCCAGAATCTTGCAGTGAACTGTGCCCCCCTATCCGATACGATATCCCTGGGAAGTCCGTGAAGCCTGACCACATGTAGCAGCAGCAGTTTGGCCAGTTGACTTGCGAAAGGAACCTGTTTGCAGGCAATAAAATGGCCCATCTTGGTTAGGTAATCCACCACCACTACTATGGCGGTGTTGCCCTGACTTACTGATAGTCCCACTATAAAGTCTATTGAAATTCTTTCCCACGGAACTTAGGGTGTAGGCATGATCTGTAGAAGGCCTTGTTTGCACTGATGGTCCGTTTTCATCTGTGCACACACTGTGCATTCCTTTACCCAGGACACTATATCCAAGCGAACAGAAGGCCACCAAAACTGACGTAATACCTTGTCCAAGGTCTTTTCACCACCCTGATGACCAGCACACGAAAGGGTATGGCACCAAGAAAACATCATTCGGCGCAGCGTGTTGGATGGAACCAGAATCTGATGTCCTCGTATTGAAATACCATCGCGTATTTGCCAGTCCGGATGCGCTCTAATCCAACACTTCCAAACCAAGGAACGCATTTCCTGACGGATTCTCTGAAGGAAAGTATTGGTTTGTGTCAAACACACCACTTTGCTGGGTTCTATGATGGATTCTTCCGGAGGATCATCGCTCATTGGTGCTGTATCTTGTTGTGTTAACGCGTCTGCTTTCTTGTTCTCTCTTCCGGGGCGAAACGTAACCAGGAAATGGAACTCAGCAAAGAACTGCATCCACCGCAACTGTCTTGGTGTGAGATGTCGAGCCGCTTTCATGAACTGGAGGTTCCTATGGTCTGTATAAACGGTGACCTGATGAGCAGCCCCCAACAACCAGTGTCTCCACTCCAAGAAGGCATAACGTATCGCCAGAAGTTTTTTCTCCGCGATTGTGTAGTTTTGTTCTGCAGCGTTCACCTTCCTGGACATGAATGCTATGGGATGCAGATAGCCGGTGGTGTCTTGTCATAGAGAGAGTACTGCCCCTATAGCGACATCCAATGCGTCTGCTTCTACTATGTATGGTAGTGTTGGATTTGCGTGGGTGAGAACAGGAGCTGTGGTGAAGGCTTGTTTAAGCGATCGAATGCCCCTTGTGCTTCTTCGGTCCATATAAATGGTGCTTGTTTTCTGGTTAACCTGGTCAGTGGGGCCACCATGTCTGAGAAGTCTCGAATGAACCGGCGATAAAAGTTTGCAAAACCCAACAGGCTCTGTATCTCTTTGACATTGTGAGGACAAGGCCAATCCTCTATGGCTTTTACTTTCCTCTCTGCCATAACCTGGCCTGAGGGGGTGAGCATCACCCAAGGAATTCCACAGTTGATACGTGGAAATCACATTTTGAGATTTTACAAAATAGATGGTGTTTCCTCAGTGCTTGTAGGACTAAGCAGACATGGTCAACGTGTTCCTGTTCGGTGGTGTAATATACAAGGATTTCATCGATATATACCACCGTAAAGACATCCAGATATTCATGTAGTACCTCATTCAGAAAGAACTGGAATGCAGCCGGGGCACTACAGAGCCCAAAGGGCATCACCAAATACTCGAAGAGCCCATCCCGCGTCTTGAAGGCAGTCTTCCATTCGTCACCTTCTTTGATGCGGACCAAATGGTAGGCACCCCGCAGGTCTAGTTTGGTATAAATAGCTGCGGCTCTCACCTGTTCCAGGACTACCGGAATCAGGGGAAGGGGGTAACGGTTCTTGATGGTGATATCGTTCAGCCTTCTATAATCGATGCAGCATCTCAAATCCCCGTTGGCTTTAGGGATGAAAAAGAGGGGAGAAGCTGCTGGCGAGCGAGACAGACGTATATATCCCAATCTCAGGAATTTGTCCAGGTATTCCCGTAGGTAAGTGTTTTCAGGTACAGTAAGGGAGTATACTCGTCCACTGGGGACTACCGACCCCGGAACCAGATCTATCCGGCAGTCGTATTCCCTATGGTGTGGTAACACTTCAGCCTTAGTATCGCAGAAGACGTCCGCAAAACTCCTGTAACAAGACGGTAAGGACACTTCTTTTTCGGCTGCCGTGGCAACATGATGATAGAAATCGATGTAACCCGTAGGTCGGAATATTTCTTGGTGGCAATGGGCCTTACAATATGAAGAGTCAAGACGAACCGTCTTTGCTCCCCAGTTCACCGATGGTTCATGTTTCTGGAGCCACGGAAGACCCAAGATCACCCCATAAAGAGGGGCTTGTATTACGTTGAAGGATATTTTCTCCCAGTGGTATCCGTCATATAGTAGATCATACTCCTTGGTATGGTGTTGTATGGGTCCGGAGACCAGTTCCTTGCCATCCACTGCATAGACCAGCTCAGGTACTTCCTTCTGTATGAGTTTCAATCCTAATCGTGAGGCCTCTCCTTCGCCCATAAAACTAAGTTTGGGCGTAAAATCCGTTTCGCGGGCGAATTTGCGGATTTTTGATGATTTCGCGATCCGTGAATAGCGCGTATTTACCCAACAATCCGCAAATTTGCAAGCTACAAATTATTTTGCTTGGTCGCGCTTGAAAAATACAATATCGTGCGCGTGGCGTTGACTACGGTGATTCTGAGTCCGCCGAGTTGTTTTTCACACGGTTTTGCGTGTGCTGCGCCATTTTCGATCTTGCTGCTTTATCGCGCGAGAGTTTTTCGAACGCAATTACGTTATCGCAGCTTGCCATCTTGCACAGCGAGAGTTTGACAACGCAAGTACGTCATAAAGGCCCACGATCACGTATTGCTGGAGTAAAAAATGCCGAACACGTAGATGTGGCGCGCAGCTGACTTCCGGCTGGAGATTTGAACAGCTTGCGTTCCCAAAATTGCAAAAATTGCGATTCTGCACAAGAAATCCACCGCGGGAAGCATAAACCTTGTGAAAATGATGATTTTGATCAGAATAACTCCTCAGATTGACATTTGGCTGCACTTTTTGGTGCAGGAGTCCATTTTTTGGGGTGGGGTGGGAGGAAGGAAGTGCCCCGGAGTCTCCAACTTCCTGTTCCTTTCCAGCAGGCTCCTCCCAGTGCTTTGTCCTTGTCCTGGTCACTTTTCATTTGGTTGTGGAGCTGGAAGGATTACTTTTTGTGACTGCTGCTGGGTATTTGTATTTGAGGACTTTTTGGACTTTGGAGTTTGGATCACTTTTGGACTTCAGATTTTACTAGTAAGTTGGTGTAGTTTGTTTGGGGCATTGCAGTTGAGGCAACTACAGTTCTAAAACTTTTTTCACAACTTTAACAAAATATATATTGAGGTGGGTAGCCACAGTATCCAGTAGCCCCATGGTTAGTCATAGGTGCATGATACAACTGTTTCTGTGATTTTTTCTTTACTTAATTCTCTTTTATGTCATGGAATTTTAGCTCACTGTTATATGTTGATTTTTTTTTTAATTTGGGGTGCCTGTAAAGCCTCACTAGCCAGTAGGCCCAGGTGTAGTGAGTGGTGCATGGGCCTAGTCTTTCTGTGGGGTGTCTTGAGTGTTTTTCGACTTTTTGGGGTGTTGTTGGGGCCTGGCCATGTGGGTGGAGGCCATTTTGAGGCCTGGTACCGGCAGGGCCTGGCCATGTGGTGGGGGTCAAGGGGCCATTTTGAAGCCAGGCAGTGTGCTCAGGCCTGCACCCAGTTTGCCTTGCTTTCAACCATTATGCCCAGGGGTACAACGTGGTACGTGGGCCTAGTCTTTCTGTGGGGTGTCTTGAATTTAAACATCATTGAGGGCATGGATGGCATTGGATTGTGGTGATTTTTGAGTGTTTTTCGACTTTTTGGGGTGTTGTTGAGGCCTGGCCATGTGGGTGGGGGCCATTTTGAGGCCTGGTACAGGCAGGTCCTGGCCATGTGGTGGGGGTCAAGGGGCCATTTTGAAGCCAAGCAGTGTGCTCAGGCCTGCATCCAGTTTGCCTTGCTTTCAACCATTATGCCCAGGGGTACTCAGTGGTGCATGGGCCTAGTCTTTCTGTGGGGTGTCTTGAATTTAAACATAATTGAGGGCATGGATGGTATTGGATTGTGGTGATTTGTGAGTGTTTTTTTACTTTTTGGGGTGTTGTTGGGGCCTGGCCATGTGGGTGGGGGCCATTTTGAGGCCTGGTACAGGCAGGGCCTGGCCATGTGGTGGGGGTCAAGGGGCCATTTTGAAGCCAGGCAGTGTGTTCAGGCCTGCACCCAGTTTGCCTTGCTTTCAACCAATATGCCCAGGGGTACTCAGTGGTGCATGGGCCTAGTCTTTCTGTGGGGTGTCTTGAATTTAAACATCATTGAGGGCATGGAAGGCATTGGATTGTGGTGATTTTTGAGTGTTTTTCGACTTTTTGGGATGTTGTTGAGGCCTGGCCATGTGGGTGGGGGCCATTTTGAGGCCTGGTACAGGCAGGGCCTGGCCATGTGGTGGGGGTCAAGGGGCCATTTTGAAGCCAGGCAGTGTGCTCAGGCCTGCACCCAGTTTGCCTTGCTTTCAACCATTATGCCCAGGGGTACTCAGTGGTGCATGGGCCTAGTCTTTCTGTGGGGTGTCTTGAATTTAAACATCATTGAGGGCATGGTGGCATTGGATTGTGGTGATTTTTGAGTGTTTTTCGACTTTTCGGGTGTTGTTGGGGCCTGGCCATGTGGGTGGGGGCCATTTTGAGGCCTGGTACAGGTAGGGCCTGGCCATGTGGTGGGGGTCAAGGGGCCATTTTGAAGCCAGGCAGTGTGTTCGGGCCTGCACCCAGTTTGCCTTGCTTTCAACCACTATGCCCAGGGGTACTCAGTGGTGCATGGGCCTAGTCTTTCTGTGGGGTGTCTTGAATTTAAACATCATTGAGGGCATGGATGGCATGGGATTGTGGTGATTTTTAAGTGTTTTTCGACTTTTTGGGGTGTTGTTGGGGCCTGGCCATGTGGGTGGGAGCCATTTTGAGGCCTGGTACAGGCAGGGCCTGGCCATGTGGTGGGGGTCAAGGGGCCATTTTGAAACCAGGCAGTGTGCTCAGGCCTGCACCTAGTTTGCCTTGCTTTCAACCATTATGCCCAGGGGTACTCAGTGGTGCATGGGCCTAGTCTTTCTGTGGGGTGTCTTGAATTTAAACATAATTGAGGGCATGGATGGCATGGGATTGTGGTGATTTTTGACTGTTTTTCGACTTTTTGGGGTGTTGTTGGGGCCTGGCCATGTGGGTGGGGGCCATTTTGAGGCCTGGTACAGGCAGGGCCTAGCCATGTGGTGGGGGTCAAGGGGGCATTTTGAAGCCAGGCAGTGTGCTCAGGCCTGCACCCAGTTTGCCTTGCTTTCATCCATTATGCCCAGGGGTACTCAGTGGTGCATGGGTCTAGTCTTTCTGTGGGGTGTCTTGAATTTAAACATCATTGAGGGCATGGATGGCATGGGATTGTGGTGATTTTTGAGTGTTTTTCGACTTTTTGGGGTGTTGTTGGGGCCTGGCCATGTGGGTGGGGGCCATTTTGAGG
Organism: Lissotriton vulgaris; assembly: GCF_964263255.1. NCBI lineage: Eukaryota > Metazoa > Chordata > Amphibia > Caudata > Salamandridae > Lissotriton > Lissotriton vulgaris. Next base: position 43,869 of record NW_028247713.1, on the reverse strand, counting down.
CCTGGTACAGGCAGGGCCTAGCCATGTGGTGGGGGTCAAGGGGGCATTTTGAAGCCAGGCAGTGTGCTCAGGCCTGCACCCAGTTTGCCTTGCTTTCATCCATTATGCCCAGGGATACTCAGTGGTGCATGGGCCTAGTCTTTCTGTGGGGTGTCTTGAATTTAAACATCATTGAGGGCATGGATGGCATTGGATTGTTGTGATTTTTTAGTGTTTTTCGACTTTTTGGGGTGTTGTTGGGGCCTGGCCATGTGGGTGGGGCCATTTTGAGGCCTGGTACAGGCAGGGCCTTGCCATGTAGTGGGGGTCAAGGGGCCATTTTGAAGCCAGGCAGTGTGGCCAGGCCTGCACCCAGTTTGCCTTGCTTTCAACCATTATACCCAGGGGTTCTCAGTGGTGCATGGGCCTAGTCTTTCTGTGGGGTGTCTTGAATTTAAACATCATTGAGGGCATGGATGGCATTGGATTGTGGTGATTTTTTTTCCGACTTTTTGGGGTGTTGTTGGGGCCTGGCCATGTGGGTGGGGGCCATTTTGAGGCCTGTCACAGGCAAGGCCAGGCCATGTGGTGGGGGTCAAGGGGCCATTTTGAAGCCAGGCAGTGTGTTCAGGCCTGCACCCAGTTTGCCTTGCTTTCAACCATTATGCACAGGGGTACTCAGTGGTGCATGGGTCTAGTCTTTCTGTGGGGTGTCTTGAATTTAAACATCATTGAGGGCATGGATGGCATGGGATTGTGGTGATTTTTGAGTGTTTTTCGACTTTTTGGGGTGTTGTTGGGGCCTGGCCATGTGGGTGGGGGCCATTTTGAGGCCTGGTACAGGCAGGGCCTGGCCATGTGGTGGGGGTCAAGGGGCCATTTTGAAGCCAGGCAGTGTGTTCAGGCCTGCACCCAGTTTGCCTTGCTTTCAACCATTATGCCCAGGGGTACTCAGTGGTGCATGGGCCTAGTCTTTCTGTGGGGTGTCTTGAATTTAAACATAATTGAGGGCATGGATGGCATGGGATTGTGGTGATTTGTGAGTGTTTTTCGACTTTTTGGGGTGTTGTTGGGGCCTGGCCATGTGGGTGGGGGCCATTTTGAGGCCTGGTACAGGCAGGGCCTGGCCATGTGGTGGGGGTCAAGGGGCCATTTTGAAGCCAGGCAGTGTGCTCAGGACTGCACCCAGTTTGCCTTGCTTTCAACCATTATGCCCAGGGGTACTCAGTGGTGCATGGACCTAGTCTTTCTGTGGGGTGTCTTGAATTTAAACATCATTGAGGGCATGGATGGCATGGGATTGTGGGGATTTTTGAGTGTTTTTCGACTTTTTGGGGTGTATAACTGATGTTCCTCTGGCTTCCATTGCTTTTAGGTGCACAAGGGAACCACCAGTGCCAGGAAGAAGGCCTGCTGCGGTGTGTGCAGCACAACATCACGTGACGTCACGTGTGGCCACAGACAAGACAACTCTGCAACTCGTACAACTGCAGCCTGCTGTTCTGAAATCTCAAGAAGATGGCCCCAAAGAAAGTTGGCCGTAGCGCCTCAGCGAAAATAGTCGCCAGTTCCACTGCCAGTAAGAAGGAGCAGAAGAAGCAAGTGGCACCACCTACCAAGGAGACAGGTGTGCCCACCGACACCTTTTTGGGGGAAAAAACTACGCCTGCAGCAGCAGCGGTGTCGCTGGGGACCAAGCTGGAAGCAGCACCTCTGCTTCGTTGGGCTCAGTGCCACCACGCCAACTTAGGTCCAAGAACATGAGTGCTGCTGCGGCAGCCACTTTGGTTGTTCAATCACCATCGACCAGTGATCTTGGCTCATCACAAGAAAGTACAATCCAATCAACGCCGGGTGTAACTCAGCTGACGAGTGTTCAACAACCACAGCCACAAACACAGGTGCAACTAGTACAAGCGCAAGTACAAGGGCAAGGAGAGGCGCAAGTAGAGCCGCAAGGAGAGGCGCAAGTAGAGCCGCAAGGAGAGACGAAAGTACAGCCGCAAGGAGAGGTGCAAGTAGAGCCGCAAGGAGAGGCGCATGGACAGGTGCATGGAGAGGTGCAACTAGAGGTTCATGGAGTGGCACAACTGTCTAAAACGCTTATTCCTCCAGAAGTAGGGGCACATCAGGAAATTGATATTCAAGAGGAGGTATCATCCGAGGAAGCCACTCCTCCTGATGATGATCCATTGTCTTCCAGATCCCCAGCAAGAAAAAGGTCAAGGAGGGATACTACTACTACAAGTTCTTCTTCAAGCCCCCTTCCTTCTGATGATCTTGATGTTGATTGGAACCCACCAATGTAGTCTGAGAGTGAGTCAGGCCATGAGCCGACAAAGGTAGCTAAGCCTAAAAGGAAGGCTCCCGCAAAGCTTCGACTTATGGCTGATGACGACGAACAAGAAGTGGTGTCTTCTGCTGCTGATGAACAGTCTGACGATGACCCAGTCATCACAGTCGTCACTCCAGCCCCAGCAGGCATGCAGCAGACAGACATTTTCACCCTAACCCGAATGGCTGCTGAGCGGGATATGGGCAGCGTGGCACTGGTGCCACCACCGTTAACTACAACACCAACACGACCTACAGCTTCCATCTTTTTTAGTCAGAAGGGCCGGCATGGACCTCCATCTAGCTTGACCTCAAGTAGTGGTGCTGTAAGTGAACAACAGAAACTAATTCAGCCACGCCCATCCTCCACTTCATCTGGCATTGAAAGTCAAAGTAGCACCTCCACCTTCAGCAGACACCACCTGTTCCCAGTTTGGGACTTCTTTACTGTTAGCGCAAAGGCGGAAACCATGGTTGTTTGTTCGATTTGTAAAGCATGTGTTAGTCGGGGTAAGCTTGGTACCAACTATGGTACCGGAGGCCAGAGAGGTCATCTCAAGCAACACCACACCATCATTTGGGAAACACACATGAGGAAGATCGAGGAAGGCAAAAGAAAAACAAATCCAAATGTATCCATTCATATTGCATCTGATAATGACGAGAATCTGATCATGCAGGGGGGAAGTGAAGAAGCGACAGACATTTTTCCTGGTACACCCAGTACCCCTGGCAGCAGCACTGCAGTGGTATCGCCCACACCCTCTATCCCTGCAACATCTATGAGGCACACTAAGAGTGTTGGAGAGACACCAATGCGAAAAACGACATCACTGGGCCTAACTGGTTTGAAGACGTCATCATCATCATCATCACGTAAAATGATCCAGCCCACCATTCGCATTATTTTATCTTGGGTGGCTTTTAGAATAAGGGGAATTAAGTGACAGGCACTCTGACACCCTAACCAGCTACCGATCACTTGCCCAGCCGCTTCTCAGCCGATACTCGGCGGCGGTGGGCGCCATCTTGAGTGAGGCGGGGACAGCGCTCTAGTCGCGCCGTCCTCCCGCCCTCTTCCCTCCCTATATCATGTGTAAGGTGGCCAGACCGCGCAGCGGGCTGGCGCAGCGGGCGCGCCGGATGCGCGCCGAAGCCGCGCCTAAGCCAAGCCTGTCTGCGCCCGTCCGCGGCCGACCGGGGACAGGGGCCATGACCCCTGTCCAAACTATTAGTGAGGTACCAGACTCGAGTGGAAACATTACCTATACAAGCCGCGAACTGCTGGATTTGATTGGTAAGACGGCCACAAATACATTCGACAGCGCTCACATGGGTCCGATGGATACTTACGGCCCATTTAGCTGTTACAACTGTAGATGGGAAAGTACCCTTACACTGAACCCTGTGAAATTAAATCTACCCACATTTCCTCTTAAATGCATCTATACGAACGTAAGATCACTACCCAAACATTCCACCTATATCTGGGACCTTCTTAATGAACATCAACCTGATCTAGTGTGTTTATCTGAAACATGGCTTGATGACCACAATATCCCAGACATAGTCACAGCCCTTCCCCCAGATTATAAGATACCGTATGTTAATAGAGTCAAGAAAAAGGGTGGTGGTGTAGCTCTACTGTTCAGAGACCACCTTTCATGCAGGCAAGAGAGTATCGTGCCGGTCGAAAACTATGAAGTTCTGGCATTTACGGTGTCCATAAACACCAATGTGCTATTCGGAGGCATTTTAATCTATAATCCCCCAGGCTGCACACTAAACTTTAGTACACAATTACTCACACAAATCATGCCTGTCTGTCTGAAGAACAAGAACATCCTCCTCCTTGGAGATTTTAATATACATCTGGACAACAGCAGTAGCTCCTTGACGAACCTATTAGTGGAAGACATGGCTATCCTGCAGTTATCTCAGAGAGTCCACCAACCAACACACATTGCAGGACATACATTAGATTTGATATTTTCTAATATCGAATCCATTGACATCGACCCTTTAACACCATTGTTATGGACCGATCATTACATGATCACCTTCCGCATTAATCTCCCCAGCCCCCAGACCAAAAAACACAGTGCATTCACAGCAAACACGAGAAATTGGAAATCTTTTACACTTGATAAATTCAGAAATCATTTCTCACACCCCTCTTGTACTAGTACTAATATCCATGAGGAAATAGACCTCCTTCATAAAAACATTAAAAATGCACTTGAACATTGTTCGACCACCCAATCCCGTCACAAACCAGGCAACAAAAAATCAGAGAGATGGTACGGACCTGAGCTTAAACTTTTAAAAAGAAATTGCACCTCCTTTGAGCATAAATGGAGAGTATCCAAGACAGATGAGACCAAAGACAGCTTCAGGAAAGCTCAAGCACTCTTTAATAGAGCGATCAGAAAGGCAAAAAAGGACTACTTCACACGTAGAGTATCCGAGAATAAAAATTCCTCAAAAGAACTTTTTAAAATTGTCAGAGAATTATGCAACCCAACCAATCTCTCCTTACATCTTACTCCCTCACAGGAAAACTGTAACAAGCTCAATGACTTTTTCTGCGAAAAAATTTATACCATCTATGCCTCCTTTCCGAAACCAAGGACCGAAAACAATGAACAATATGTACCAACCGTTGCACATACCATCTGTCACAGTTTCGGCCCTTTTTCAGAAGAGGAGGTAGAAAAAGTCATGCTTGAGGTCAAGTCTGGTTCACCACTTGACCCATGCCCACATCACATTTTCTCCCAGCTAACCCCTGTAATATGTCCAGTAGTTACTAGAGCACTTAATCTCTCTCTTAGTTCTGCCGAATTCCCAAAATTTTGGAAACAGGCCCTAGTTACCCCTTTAGTAAAGAAGGCTGGGGCAGACGTAAACAATCCGGCCAATTACAGACCAATATCCCAGCTACCTTACTTATCAAAGGTCCTGGAGAAGTTGGTCAACAGACGACTTTCCACATTTTTGGAAGTTAACGGTTTGCCGGACGATTCACAGACAGGGTTCCGGACAAACAATAGCACCGAAACTACACTCTTAGCGGTGACAGACAGTATTAGAACCAAGGTGGATCAAGGTAGAACAGTCGCTCTGATACTTCTTGATTTATCAGCGGCTTTTGATACCGTACCCCACGATCAATTATTGAACACCCTGGCAGAGAAAGGAATACAAGACAAAGCATTAGGATGGTTACAATCGTTCCCAGCGGATCGAACCCAATCAGTTCGCTTGGGTGACTACACATCCCCTCCGCGACCTATAAAATTCGGAGTTCCCCAAGGGGCGTCGTTGAGCCCAACCTTGTTCAACGTGTTCGTCTCCTCGTTGGCAACCATCGGCAAAAAGTGGGGTGTCGAAATGTGCTCCTATGCGGATGACACCCAGCTGATGGTCACCATTGATGAAAATGATGACTCTAAAACTAGATTGACGAACTGCTTGACTGAACTGGCAACCTGGATGCAGGACCACTGTCTCAGACTAAATGCTGACAAATCTGAAATTCTATTGTTCGGCAGAGGCACACAGGCCTGGGACAACAGCTGGTGGCCGAGTGACTTGGGCTTGCCTCCCAATCCTACTGCAAAAGCCAAAAATTTAGGAATAACACTGGATAGGGACTTATCCATGAAATCCCATGTTTCCATAGTTTGCGGCAGAGGCTTCGGCCTTCTGAAGATGCTTAGACGAGTCTTCCCTTGGGTTCCGACGGATTGCAGGAAAACACTAGTCCAATCACTATTGATGAGTAGGTTGGACTATGGTAATTCACTGTTTGTGGGAATGGCAGATTACCTCTTCTCCAAATTACAGATGGTTCAGAATGCCGCTGCCAGAGCCATCTGTAATAAAAGAAAATATGACTCAGCCAAAAACTGCATGCGTGAGCTTTATTGGCTTCCAATGCGACAACGAGCCATTTTTAAGCTGTTGTGTATTTCACACAAAGTACTCCACGACTCAGGCCCCATCATCCTACATGACATGATCAGATTTCATAAACCCTCTAGAAACCTACGATCTATGACGTCAGGAAGAGCATCCATCACCCGAGCTCGGACTGTCAGGATGGGAGAGCGGGCCTTCTCTCACATTGCCGCAACAAAGTGGAACGAGTTACCCCCTAAACTTAGAACAAATGACTGCTTCCTCTCATTTAGGAAACAACTAAAAACATTCCTCTTCCCCAGGCCAGATCAATAATTTTCAACTAGTGCTGCCGTCAAATCACTTGCAACTTTTCCTCAGCGCCGTGATGTCCTTTCAGGATGAATGTTAGCGCTTTACAAATAAAATAAATACAAATACAAATACAAATACAAATAAATGTTCTGGTCGGAGGCGCCATTTGAACGCAACCACCCAACGGTACGTCTGTATAACGCAAAGCTGGCTAAAATGCTAGCGCTGGACCTTCTCCCTTTTTCTTTCGTGGAAGGGGTGGGGTTTCTAGAATTAGTGGCAACAGTCTGCCCTAAATGGAAGGTTCCTAGCCGGTCCTATTTTGCCAGAGTTGCGGTTCCAGCACTACATCAAGATGTGCTGGAGGTGATTGGGGCAGCTTTTCAGAAGAGTGCTGTTCACACTATCCACTTGACAACAGACATGTGGACCAGTTGCCAAGTCCTTCATTACATGTGCATCACTGCACACTGGGTCTCTTTTGCAGGGTCTTTTGCAGGGGTTAGAGACAAGTCAAGTGCACTTGTTGACCTGTACACAGTTTTTCAAGCTACTCGGAAACATGCAACATTAGCCATGTTTGCCATGGAGAAAACTCCTACTGCAAAAAACATTTTGGAGGAGTTTAACAGTAAGGTCTCTGAATGGCTGCAACCAAGAAATTGCATAGTTGGTTATGTTTCCACGGATAATGGCAGTAATATAGTTAAGGCCATGCAGGACGGTGAATATTTCAGAGTGCCGTGTTTGGCGCACTGTATAAACCTGGTTGTTCAAGATTTCTTGAAAACTGAAAACCAAGGCAAGAAGTTACTGACCACCTGCCGAAGAATCTGCACACATTTCATCCATTCTTTTAAGGCCCGGAAGAAGCTGAGGAGCATTCAACATGTACGTAAAGTGCCAGTCAAAGTACTCATCCAGGAGGTGGTAACACGCTGGAACTCAACCTTTTACATGCTTGAGCGTCTGTTTGAGCAGTGCATGGTAATCAATGACTATATCTTTACACTAGGTTCTGCTATGAAAGACATGAGGCTAGAGTTGGAGGAATGGCAGCTAGTTAAAAGCCTGACAGACATGCTTTGTCCTTTTGAGGTCTTCACGCGTGAAGTCAGCAGAGAGGACTGTTCTTTGAACAAAGCAATCGCATTGTTGGTCATGATAGAGCACCAACTGAAGGCGGTGTCTTCAATGTTCAGAGATGATGTTGGAAAGCAAGCTGCATATCTGTTGGCGGAGAACTTATTAAGCTGCCTAGTTGCCAATGAAAGGCTTCAAAACATACATACAGAACAACATTACATTTGTGCCACTATTCTGGATCCACGGTACAAAAAGGCAGTGGCCAGCAAAGCATTCATTCCTTTTGATGAAGCAGATGTTTCAAAGCACAAACATTGGCTAGCTGTGTCAGCCAGTCGGTTTGAAAAAGATTGGCAGAAAATTCAAGGAGCCGTCAGAAGTCCAACTGAATCAGCAGGCGATCCAGCGTCAAGTTCCACTTCTGAATCTGTGGGTGAAGGGAGTAACTTTCCCTCACAGCCGTTAACGACACCAGCAGCAACCGTATCATCATCCTCACCTGCACCAGGCCCACCCATAATATTGTCGGAAGCGGATTGGCTAACTCATCAAGGGTTTGCTCGTTCCAGTGCCGAGAAGGACATAGATGGTACGTAAAGTGGAGCAACCGTGGAGAACCTTGAGTTGTTAGTGCAGGCCTATCTGGATGACCCAACACAGGTCTTTGTAAATACGAACCCATTGCTGTATTGGTACAGGAAAATGGCTCTATGGCCACTGATCACCAACCTGGCTATAAATTATTTGTCTTGCCCACTCGCAAGCGTGTCTTCTGAACGTGTTTTCAGTGCTGCTGGTGCCATTGTAACTTCAAAAAGGACCCGCCTCTCTGCCAAAAATGTGGAGAGGTTAATACTGATCAAGATGAATCAGCACTTGATACCACCAGATTACAAAGTACGTGAATGCACGCAGGAAGAAGAGAACACCGGCTTAGGTGACGGAAGTTCTTCTCTGTTACCTGACCTACTCCCGTCTCAATTCATGGAGTTTGAGGACGAGCTCTACTTCCCTGACACCGAGCCCTGAAAATGACTTCCTTTTTTTCGTCCTTATTCACTTTTATTCCTGTGTGTCTTTCTTTGTTTTGCAACTTTCACCACAAATAAACTCTAATCACCTAATCACAACAAGTCCATCAGCAGCACTGTCTTCATCTTATATTCCTTATTGATTTGAAGGTGCCGCAGTCTGCATTCCTGAGGTTCACAAGTTCACAACTCAATCATGCTCCTTTATACTCCTCCTCCAGACTCCCCCTATCCATTTCCCTCAAGGCAGATGGATGGATTACGACGAGTCCCCTCAAGTGGGACTGAAATAACTGACTGACTACATGCTTGCTGATTGCTGACAGAGTTACTTCTGATATTGACAAGAGAGGCTGCCCTGTGGGCCCTCACTTTCCGAAGAAGATGCGAACAAAAAGTAGAACAGGTAATGAATAATTGAGAAGATGAAATGCACTGGACAGCAATGGCTGTCTGGCTCTGATGAAACCAATTGCTGTTTGTTTTTTGTGCATGAAATGATGATTCATATGTCTTGTCTTAGTTATTATTTAATCTTTTACACAGTAATTGTAACTCATGTCAACAACTCTTTTTTTTACCTTGTTTAATTAAAATTGTACTTCAAATTCAGGGGCCACTATATTGCATTTCACAAAATATGCAAAATGTCCTTGGAGCGGACTCACTTGCCAATATACCATGATGATTGATTAAATAATATATCTTTTTTCTTTACAGTCACTCATTGGGATGGATGGATCATCAGCGTTGATTTACGGAAGAACTATGGCCAATTCGTGAGTGGCAAACAGGTAAACCAGTCTACAACAACTACTACAGCAGGACTACATGTCTGTCTATTCGTTGTATGTATCGGTCGACGGCGAGGCAGTGTACTGTTGTTGTTATGCCAGGCAGAGTCCACTCCAGACAACAGTTCATGTAAAATTGGGGCTATGTGGCTTGCTGCATACAATTAGATATGCTTTGTCTGTCTGACAAAGAGCCTAGGTATGTTACATCAGGTTGCTTCCCTCAGTGGTGCCTGCCTTGACCCGCTGCATGGCACTGCCTCAAGCTTGGGCCAAACATCCGTTATGTTTGCAAAATTTTCTGTTTTTCGGTATTTCGCAAATCTCGCGAAAGTACTGAAAAATCGCAAATTCTTGAGCGGAACGGAGTTTTGGCCCATGCTTGCGGCAGGGCCATGCAGACGGTCAAGGCAGGCACCACTGAGTGAAGCATCCTCCTGATGTAGCATACCTAGGCTCTTTGACACAGACAGACAAAGCATATCTACGGTTTAAGGTTCAGTGCGATTTACTAGGGTTTTTGGGTTTAAGTTGGTATGGTTCATGCTGATTCTAGGTCTCGGGCCCGATGCAGGCTCGTTCATAATGATGTTGGCAATGTTTTAGGGGGGTTTGGTGTTCTTTGGTCCAGAATTGGCAGAATTTTGGCCTTTTTGGGTGTTTTGCGGGCGCGTGTGTTTGGGTGAAAACTAAGTGAAAACTAGTCGTAGACCTTCTTCTTCTTCTTCTTCTTCAAAGAGCGCAGTGGTTCGATTTTGTTCTGCCTTGCTGAGATTCCTGCGAATCGCTGGAACAAGTGACTGTCCAGGTGAGTTTCGAGAGGATCAAAGTAGTGGAAGTGCAGAAAACAGCAATGTTTTGTGAACAGAGCAATTTGCCATGTTTTGAATATACCAGTATTGCATGTTTTTGGGGGGCTGTTTGGGGGTGTTCTAGATTTGTGGGGGAGGGTGTGGGGGTCTGGGAGCACTGCTGGGTTTGCATTGGAAGTGATTTGAAGAAAATCCATGGTGGGAAAGAAGAGTTAGGGCCTAGCTGCAGAGCGCGTTTGGACCGATGTTGACTGGTTGGCTGAAAATGTTCTAAGTATGAGTTTTTGCATTTTTGCTTTTTGCCTGTTAAGGGGTGTTCTGCTTTTTTGCGGGTGGCTACAGGGGTCAGGGGTCTGGGAGCATAGCTCGGAAGGTCTAATATCGGAATCAAGTGTTTTGGAACAAATCCATGGTGAAAAAGTTTTTGCGTTTTTGCTCAATTGCCAGTCTTTGGGGTGCTGTTTGGGGGACTTCTAGGTTTTTGTGGGTGGGTTTTGGGGTCTGGGAGCACTGCTGGCACAGTCTAATGTTGATTGCATTTGTTTTTCAGGAAATCCATGGTGGAAAAGGGGAGTTAGGGCCTAGCTGCAGAGCGTATTTGGAATGAATTGAAGGTAGGCCCATTTTTGCCTGTTTAGGGGTGTTCTGCTTTTTGGCGGGTGGCTGCAGGGGTCTGGGGGCATAGCTCGGAAGGTCTAATATCGGAATCAAGTGTTTTGGACCAAATCCATGGCGAAAACGTTTTTGCATTTTTGCTCACTTGCCTGTCTTTGGGGTGCTGTTTGGGGGGCTTCTAGGTTTTTGTGGGTGGGTTTTGGGGTCTGGGAGCACTGCTGGCACAGTCTAATGTTGATTGCATTTGTTTTTCAGGAAATCCATGGTGTAAAAGGGGAGCTAGGGCCTAGCTGCAGAGCGTATTTGGACTGAATTGAAGGTAGGCCCATTTTTTCTTTTTGCCTGTTTGGGGGTGTTCTGCTTTTTGGCGGGTGGCTGCAGGGGTCTGGGGGCATAGCTCAGAAGGTCTAATATGGAATCAAGTGTTTTGGACCAAATCCATGGTGAAAAAGTTTTTGCGTTTTTGCTCACTTGCCTGTCTTTGGGGTGCTGTTTGGGGGGCTTCTAGGTTTTTGTGGGTGGGTTTTGGGGTCTTGGAGCACTGCTGGCACAGTCTAATGTTGATTGTATTTGTTTTTCAGGAAATCCATGGTGGAAAAGGGGAGTTAGGGCCTAGCTGCACAGCGCATTTGGACTGAATTCCAGATAGGCCCGAAATTTGCGGTCTCACTTTTTGCAGTTTTGCTTTTTGCCTGTTTGGGGGTGTTAAACTTGTTTCCGCCTGGGTTAACGGGTCTGGGGGCATTGCTGTGAAGGTCTTATACCGGCTAAAAGTGGTTTGGAGAAAATCGGAGGTGAAAAAGTTTTTCCATTTTCAGGCATTTGGCTCACTTTAGCGTTTTCGGGGGGCAGTTTGGTGGGGTTCCTGGTGTTTGCGGGTGGGTTTTTGGATCTTGGAGCAACGCTAGGAATGGATACTTTTGATTGCAAGAGGTTTGAAGAAAATCCATGGTGGCAAAGGGGAGTTAGGGCCTAGCTGCAGAGCGCGCACGGAGTGATCTGGGAAATATGCAGAAATTTGTCAAAGTGCCCATTTTTCCATTTTTGCTTTTTGGCTGTTTGGGGGGTTAAACTTGTTTCCGCCTGGGTTTACGGGTCTGGGGGCATTGCTGTGAAGGTCTAATACCGGATAAAGTGGTTTGGAGAAAATCGGAGGTGAAAAAGTCTTTCCATTTTCAGGCATTTCGCTAACTTTAGCGTTTTCGGGGGGCTGTTTGGGGGGGTTCCTGGTATTTGTGGGTGGGTTTTGGGGTCTTGGAGCAACGCTGGGGATGGATACTTTTGATTGCAAGAGGTTTGAAGAAAATCCATGGTGGCAAAGGGGAGTTAGGGCCTTGTTGAAGAAAGCGTTTGACACTATTTTTAACTTAGGGCTTGTTAGGGTTAGCAGTATTGCATGTGTTTGGGGGTGTTCGAGATTTTGGCAACTGGGTTCTGGGGTCTACTCTTGAAGCACTTGTCGAGAAATGTCTAATTTTGGTTGCAAGTGGTTTGAATAAAATCCATGGTGGGAAAGGGGGGATTTGGGCCTACTTTACTTTCAAAGTACGTTTTGTCACCATTTTCCACTAGACTTCAGACAGGGAGAAGTATTGCACGTTTTTTGTGGTCTGATTGGGGGTATTCTACATTTTAGCGTCTGTGTTTAAGGGTCTGGGAGCACTGCTGGGAAGGTCTAATTTTGTTCTAAAATCGTAGTTTACACTACACCTAGCTTGAGGGGAAAGATCCGCAAAATTCGCCCATACTTATTTATCCTTCAAAAGGAGACTCAGAGTACGCCCTTTCGAAACTATTGTACTGCCGATTATGAAACTGAAAGTGTGACTTTTTGCACTACACAGCGTACGTACCTTATATTTTTTTCTCAGTGGTGTTTTTTAATATCACTACCTGTTTTTGCATCAACATCTACAGGGCGGCTTTCACCCTGTGCAATGCAAAAAAGGATGAAGTCAGGCTTCACATTAGCGACCCGTAATTCAGCATCCGCCAGGCAGGCAGTGGACAGGGTGTCTTCTGGTCACCAACATTGATCGACGGAGCGTCAGATGGAACGGAGGAGTACCACAAATAAGAGGAATGGCTTGATGCATGCAACTTCCCAAATTCAACAGGACAAGTACAACAACATACAGTAACAGTATCCATTCATTTCTACTTATCTTTTAAGTAATGGTATTGCTGTGAACTTCTGAGTGTGACTCTGCATTTCTTTACTCTCTGCTTCTAAATTTGCTATGTTTTTGCTATGTTTAACAGTAATTTAATGTTCTAAGTGTTTATTCTCTCTGAGGGCAGAGAGGCAAGTCGAATTGCGTACTGACTGCAGCCCTGAACTCTCAACTTATTTCTTCGTAGTTACTAGTAAGTTGCAGTAAGTAGTAGTGCTACTTTGTAGTAACCTAACCATCCATTTAGTAAACAACTTCTGGCATGCAGTAGTGCACTTCCTTTATGTCCCTTTAAAGATTTATCAATATCTTCAAATCCAAAGATTTGTTTCTCTTCATTTGTTGTTTGACTGTCCATGCTGTGTTTTATTTCCTCTCTACCAACCTTTCCCAAAACCTCCCATTCCCATCCAATTTTCAAACCCTAACCCTCTTCCCCAACAACAATAAATTCCACACACTTGCTGGGGAGGATAAGGTCAAAGCAGCCAAAATCATTACAATCAGAAGTTCATGTGCGCCATCGTGGATTGATAAGAACATCCTCCTCCTACACGACGTGAACAATCAAATGCTTAATGCTTACGTTACGTTGATGACGTGTCCTTTGCCTTAATTTCTTATAGCAGTCCACCTCCACGCAACTACTACTTATATTTACATTAATTTAACTCAGCTTAGGCTACAATTTAGGGCACTGTTGTCTACCGTACTATCTAATGTACTGTTTCTAATGCTACGCTCAGCCCACTCAATGTTTCATTTCCTTTTTTTTCATATGGTGATACTGCCAGTGTGTACCACTACTGCTACCAGCACAACAATGATATTGCATCCATCGAGGATTCAAGTCAACAACCAACCTTATTCACCATCCGTGATTCACAAATCACAGGTAAGATAAGCATATTGGAGAGGTAGTAGAATAATGGGCTAGGACTAAGTTGGGAGGAGAGCAGAGACTGACAGTAATACTATTAAAGTACAGTAGTAGGGCTACTAAATTGACTAATTTGGTTACTTGCATTTTGGTACATTTCAGGACTAGATGTTTCATTCATGCTGGTAAGTTTGAAAAACCAAACATCCAGTAACCACCGCCAACCCCCACACAAAATAATATGAGGGCGTATACTGTGTTTTGGTATGAAAAATATAATTATTAAGAAATATAAATTATGGATGTTGTTGTCACAAAAATAAAATAAATTACCCCAACTCACCCCCCCTCACTAACCAAACCAATGTCCAAAAATCAAAAAGTCCCCTTTCCCAAAAACCCAATTCCCACCCCCCAACAGTCTTTAAAAAAGGGGCAAGGGACAGTCACTACCTCCGGTGGCGTAGTGTAGACAGCTGGTGCTGCACGTCCCGCAGCTCTTTGCGGAGGTCCCGGAGCTGGCGCTGATGTTTTTCGTGCAACCGCTCCAGGTAGTCTACTCGCTTTCGGAGGCAGCCCACACGTGCCATCCAGGCTCTGGGGGGGGCAGCTGTTGTTTTTGCTGCTGTGCGGCGACGGCAGGAGGCTGTTGGGCCACGGCTCCGTTTGGCTGGAGGCTTGTGGCTGGTGGACACGTATTGGCTGGGCGTGGTGAATAAAATCTGAATTGAAGAAAAACTTCCATCAAGACTACTTCCACATTGTTTGTCTATTGCTTGTGTTGTTTGATTACCTGCAGCATTTACTCTGTAAAAGGCAACGTGTGCACAGATACCTGTTGTAACAGTATAACATTTTGGCATGTATCTTTCCGCCGTCTTTGTAAGCCTGTGACATTACTGGGAGTTTCAGGAATTCCACTAGCAGCACTATGGGTGGATTTACTACTACATACATAGTCAGAGAGTACTAAAAAAAGGCCTTTTTTACTTTTTAGGTCGAGCTGATGTGGCATTCATGCGAAGCATGAATGCATCAGCTCGACAACTTATGTTGCCGGTATTTAGGAGAGTGGACAGCTACCAGACGCGCGCTTTGAAGAGGTCGGATTTCACCTCGGGAGCGAGCGTCTGATAGCTGCGCATGCTCGGTGCAAAGCCCTTGCTCACACACAGACACAGGCAGCCCCCACCCCTCTGCATGCACGCACGCACGCACACACACACACACAGGCGCGCGCATGCACACGCAGGCATACGGCACACATACAGGCACACATACAGGCACACTATCCCCTATCTCGCATTCTCTCTCAATCACACACAGTCACGCATGCGCACACACATTCCCTCGCGCACACACGCACACACACGCGCACACACTCCCCCCCCCCCACTCCCCCAGGCATACACACAGGCACACACGCACTTCACATCAGCCCTGGGCCCCACTCACCGACTGCGCTCTTCCGGCGGGGCTCCTCACGGCGCGGCGCGTCTCATCCCCTAAATCGGGGCTCCCTCAGGTCAGAGGAGCCCCGCAACAGGCGCCACACTCCTCCTTCTCCCCGGCCCCCTCCTGGGGACCCGGGCTACCCCGGACGGCAGGGCGCTCCATGCGCCGGCAGTTCGCGGACCTCGGGTGGCGGGACTTCCGGTCGGCCGCGAGCGGATTGGCCGGCCGGGCAAGAGCTTCCGGGTCGCCGCAAGATCAGCTTTCAGCGGCGCCGGCACACGGAGCTCGCTTCTCCAGGCTCAGACTGCCCCTGTGACTTGGATTTTGCCCACCAGGACCGTCCGAGGGAAGGCGGTGAGGACTCGCACAGCACGGCCGAAGCCGGGGGCATGGGGGCAACACGGGGCTGGCTGATCCCCGCTCTAGACACGCTGTGCCTGGCGGGGGCCACTCAGGAGCTGCTCTCACGCCTCAGCTTCCAGTACGGTAAGCTGGCTGCTCTCTGCCAGTGTTTGTATTAATGAGCGGGTTGAGGGAAGGTTAGGGGTAGCACTATCAGAAGTAGTGACGTCCGAAGCCGGGGTGCTATCCCACGAGGCCTTTCATGCACTTACCTTCTGTACACACTGTTTTCCCTCCTGTTCCTCGTCCGAATCCATTATTAGCCTGTCCGTTGTGTACAGTTGTCTGTGTTCGGCACTGTATAGTTGGTTTTACTACTACTGATTTGAGGGAATAGTTCTACTGGGTAATGTACCAGGTGCGTCTCTGGGAGACCTGCTCTCATCCTGGCATTCCCCAGTGAATGCTGTGTTAGTTTTTCCCAGCTCCTAGTGTGCCATGAGGATGGCCTCGCAGCGCTGTTGGGAGTGTTCCGGTGCATCACACCCTGGTCTGGAGGGTGCGATCACAGCTAAAGTCTGATTCCGGGTTGTGTAACTTGAAGCATCAGTGATGGAGGCGTGTTCTAAGTCACGTAAATACCACACATATTGCATTACAAATGCTATAGGTGTCACATTTGCGAAAGTTAAAACTATTGGCATTGTAAATGACAAAGCTATTAATTTCACTATTTCCAAAACCAACACATAAATAAAAAATGTGTCATTTACAATACCAATAGCTCAAACTTTCCTAATGCGAGACCTATTGCATTGTAAATGCTTGTTTCTCTTGTGTTGCAGAAGAAATGACTAGTACGTGAACTTGTGGTAGCCGCCATATTGGCAGCTCACTCAGCTTTCACCCAAGAAATACAGACACAGGCCATGATGATGCAGACTCGCAGTACTTTAAGCAGTACATGCAGGTGGGGATAGGAATGTCTTACTTTTCTATATGGGTGGCACTGCCACTGGCCATACTTCATCCACTCAGCGTCTGTTCTACTACATCATACACCTCTGCTATCGATGAGGATAAAGAAGATAACATCCAGGCTTCCAAAGTACGTCTATGATTCTTCTTAATGTCTCAAATGTACCAACATTTCTTTTTGTCAACAACCAACTAACACCTGTTTCATTATATTTTGGAAACCGCCGTCTTCTTATCTTGAATTGCATTCAACAAAACCATTCTTTACAGTCATAAATATTAAGACTCGCTCGTCCTTCGTTTCACCCTTCTTTAATTTTTCATTCTTCACATCCCTAAACTACATCTGATATGACTTGGCTTCACAATAAAAATTTGCCAGCTGAGTTGAAGTGAAATAGAGGGGGCCATTGGTTACCCGAGAAGTACCGCAGCTAATGCTATTACAAGTCAAGGTTGACTTTCTTCTCCGTGATAGTAGCCCAAAAAGCAGTTCTAAATTAGTAACTGTTCTTACCAGTACAGTCTACTTATACTAGTGTACTGTGTACTACTGTACAGTACATCATACACTCCTTTGCGAGCCTACTCAAAAACATTTCAATGAGTAAGGAGTATAATAACTTATCACCGTCCGCCGCCGCTGACTCTTCCCCCTCAGCTCCTCCTGTTGGCGCCGCCGCATCCAGAGTGGACGCCTCCGCACTGCTGGCCCCGGCACTGGTGGTCATCTGTGCCGCATCAGATGTTGTGACGTCTAGGAAATAATGTCATATTTTCAGATGCCGTACACAACCCCCTATTTATCTCGTAATGGAAGAAAATGTTACATAACACATTTTTTATTACTGGGATTGAAAAAAAGTAACGGTTTTGGGGAGGAAGTGTTAACCTTTTATATGCTTATTCCATTAAATGCTACACTTCTTCTTATGACAACTGATGAATGCTTGCTTAACGTGCACCATTTTTCTCATTACAGAAAGAAGATTCCATTGCCCTTAAGCCAGACGATTCACCAACTACTAGTAAGTCATCACCAGCAGTACTTTAAGTACTTTAAAGAAGGTGGGGGCTCCCGCACAGTTATTCTAATAATTTCATGTGTCTGTTAAATATTATTAAGTTTGAGTCATATTAATTTAATTCATGGGAATGTTGTTTAAACTTTAACGTCGTCTTCATCCATCACCATTGCTCGCTCCGAATACTACGCTATTAAAAATAAAGAAATAATGTTTTCATTTCTTAATTGAAAATAAAACTTTAAAACTAGCAAACACTGTGTGGTTTTTGTTCAAGAGTGAGTGAGCGTAAGGGTTTGAACTACTGCACTTGGCAGTCATGTTTCAGTGACTCAGATAGGCCGGGACTCGGCGGTAGTCTTCTTCTGTTCTTCTGGGTCGTAAAATCATTGGTCAGACACACTAGATAGTCGGTCAGGGGATTGGGGGTTCAACTTCTGTTTGGACTGAGCTATGTCGAAAGTCGAACTGCACCTATCATCAACAATATCCTATTTCTCTTGTCCATATTTCTTTGTGTGCAGAATAGTCCCTGAAACACTAGCGGTATGGGATGTGCTCCTCTCAAATCAAAAAGTAAACTGCTACCTTTTACTTGGTGTAAACAATGACATTTTGTTGTTGGAAATTGTCAAAGCACTTACATTAAGAAGACTGGAATAGACAGCAAGGGCAACTCAGAGGACTGCACTCAGTGCCTAGAGCTATTGCTGGATCAGAGTTTTGTTTCACACCGTTTGCCGACTGGGCAAGCTTAGCTACCTACACAGACGACTCTTAATCGTAAATAGTAGTAGCACAGAGAGTGATGGTAGAGGCAGGATAAGAATGTAGAAAGTAGTCTACATTAGAAGAAGATCAAAGACTATTTTGTAAAACAGAATTATTAGGAAACAGTTTGTAATGAATAGGAGCTGTAAAAATTAGGTAAGTATAAGTATTAATATAACAATAGAACAACTTACTGGGGGCAGCGGAAGAGCCTGCAAGGGACTGATCCTGTCCACCTTCTTCTACCGGAGTCTCAGTCGCCGTCGCCGCCTTGCCCCTGGGAGCTTCTGGTGAACATGAAATAAAAAAACACAACATGGATGATTGTTTTTTGGGAAATATTTGATTTCTTTGAACACAATCTAAAATTATGTTGGGGAAACAAATTAACAACAATTGCATCTGATCTGGTCAACTAGGAGGATAGTAGTACAGTATTGCAGGATTCGCAGACCGTCTAATAGGAAAGTTATGTAATTCACTAACTACACCAACAACAAAAAGGTTCTAGTACGACTGCCATCACTCAGCAGCACGAGACGTCGCGTGACAGACACAGTCCGTCATCATGATTGCAGACCACTAACAAATGTCCTATAACAAGTAATAAATAATATACTCAACGTATCAATCCACCACTATCTCTTCAAAGTGGCAGCAGCAGGAGTACAAAGAAGGACTAGACTTGAGTCTACTGTCTCTACCATTACGCAGTAATGCTCTCAAATGAGTAACAAGCATTTGCAATGCAATAGGTCTCGCATTAGGAAAGTTTGAGCTATTGGTATTGTAAATGACAATTTTTTTTATTTATGTGTTGATTTTGAAAATAGCGAAATTAATAGCTTTGTCATTTACAATGCCAATACTTTTAACTTCCGCAAATGTGACACTTATAGCCTTTGTAATGCAATGTGTTGTATTTAAGTGACTTAGATGTATTAATATTACAAATAAAAATTGCTTTTAATTTTTTTAAATAATTAATACTTAAATAAAAGTTATTGTAATTTATAATGGCAATACCTTAAACTTTTGTAAAAAACTTTTGTGAAGATTATGTTCAGTGTATTTTATTGCGACGAAAATCCAAAACAGAAGTGAAATATTAGTACCCGCAGGAGGAAGCAGACACCGTGCCTGGCACAGTTCGTGGGGACGACCAAAACGAAAGGGCATCCCAGAGCCCTCTGCGTGATGCAAGAGGAGGAGGGGCAGTTGGAATCTGTCAGACAGGTTGACACTGGAAGCCTCCATGTTTGCATGATCATTTTCTCTCTCTCTCTCTTTGGATGCAGGCAATATGGATGGGCAAGGTGGCCATTTAAGAAGCACCTCATTTGAACTTTGTTTTATGGATACCCTTTTCATGACTTCAGTTTCGTATTAGTTGAAATGTTAGTTTCAGTCCTATGCCCTGTATATCTTTGCATTTAGCTGCTCATAAAAAGACCAGTTTAGCTTTGCCTAGCACATAGAGTCCGGTGTCACAGATAGCCCTCCTAGATGCGATCCTCATTCCTCTTTTGCCTCCATGTGTTTTCCTTGTCATGTCCCTAGTCCTTAATTTATTTTCCTTTCTACAGCCACTTTGCCCGAGGCCAAGTTTATTTTTTTCAAGAGAGCTCTTTGATGGACATCTCTTCGCGTGTATGCACTTACCCTCGTAAGATAGCACATCTGTCTTCTCAAACAAATTGGACTAACAATCACTCTGGTACAGTGACCGTGTTTAAGGCTGAAGGTCCTTGCATGATACGAAAAACTATGATTTGCTGCCCTTAGTCAACATTTTTCCAGCCTGTCCTATGTTGCCCCTCGCTGTTATTGGCAGTCTGCAAGTCGATGAGAGTGCACTGGAGTTTTATAGGTACCACTAGCAAAGCACCAGCGTTTGCTGGCCAGGAAGTCGCTGAGAGAGTACGCCCACATATGATGGAGCGACAGCTGAACTGCCCCCTAGTACCAGGCTCTGGGGACACTTGTGACACTTGATTGTCTTGCAAGGGGGGCACTCCTTTTTACCTGTACCTCCTGGTGACAGAGTTCACCAATTCTTTACATATAAAATCTATTCACTCCCCACTAACTGGGCCCTTCACTTTCCTCTACATAGATGTACTGCATAATGTGTCTGGAGGTCAGAACCTAAAAGTATGGTACCCTTTGCAAGGACATACTACATGCATAACACAGGGCAGATGCATCTTACTATAGGCTACACATCTACACTGTATCTGGCAAAATGTTACAAATAAGGTTCAACAGATACTCTGCGTTTTACTCTTTTCGAACTCCGGCACACCCTCAGAGGTCAGGATTCTGCTTGAAGACCATTTCCGACCTTATTTCAGCAATGTGTCCTGGCACAGGAGTTCCATGTCCAAAGAGCGAAAATGCAGTCATTCAGGAATAACCAGCTGCTTTCATCTGAAAATAACTAGATATTAGCCTCCTTGACAAAATCATGGGGTGAGCCATGTAAGGTAGCTTGACCCCTGTTGGTTACCTGCCAAACCTGACCTTTAATGTTACTGTTACATTGACGTTATACTACTAGTGTGGACTGCAAATGTGCATTGCCTAACAAGCCACAAAATGGGCTACGTGACTACCATTAAAAGTCTGCATTCTGGCAAAAACAGCATGCCACAGAAAGATACAATCTCAAAATCCTGTTTCATTTATCTGCAACAGCCATCAATGCGGTTCCTTTAAGTGTGCGCGCAGAATGCTCGATAGCTTTTTCTAGGTTGATGAAACCGATGTGACGCTCAGAAAAAAAGAACCAGTCGCGTGCACAGCTCCTGTTTTGTGTTGATCGCGAGAGTGCCGCCGCGCTGCCCGCGGCGACCCGGAAGCTCTTGGCCGGCCGGCCAATCTGCTCGCGGCCGACCGGAAGTCCCGCCTCCCGAGGTCCGCGAGCTGCCGGCGCATGGAGCGCCTTGCCGTCCGGTGTAGCCCGGGTCCATAGGAGGGGGCCAGGGAGAAGGAGGAGTGTGGCGCCTGTTACGGGGCTCCTCTGACCTGAGGGAGCCCCGATTGAGAAGAGGAGACGCGCCGTGAGGAGCCCCGCCGGAAGAGCGCAGTCGGTGAGTGGGGCCCAGGGCTGATGCGAAGTCTGTGCGTGCCTGTGTGTATGCCTGTGGGGGAGGGGAGGGGGGGGAGAGGGAGTGTGTGCGCGTGTGCGCGTGTGTGTGCGTGTGTGCGCGAGGGAATGTGTGTGCGCATGCGTGACTGTGAGAATGCGAGGCAGGGGATAGTGTGCCTGTATGTGTGCCTGTATGTGTGCCGTGTGCCTGCGTGTGCATGCGCGCGCCTGTGTGTGTGTGTGTGTGCGTGCGTGCATGCAGAGGGGTGGGGGCTGCCTGTGTCTGTGTGAGAGCCAGGGCTTTGCACCGCGCATGCGCAGCTATCAGACGCGCGCTCCCGAGGTGAAATCTGACAATGGGAAAGCGCGCGTCTGATTGCTGTCCACTCTCCTAAATACGGGCAGCATAAGTTGTCGAGCTGATGCATTCATGCTTCGCATGAATGCCACATCAGCTCGACCTAAAAAGTTGCAAACAAGTAAGCATAGTAGCAACGCCAATAACCAGGCGAGCACCTGCAATGACAGAATCTATTTAAAGATTAATTTACCTGCAATGTAATCGAATCAGCAGCATTCGTACTCTTCAGGAAAGGAATAGATTAGCAATATAACAGAGCAAAAGAAAAAAAAGTAGTTATTAAATAGCTACTTACCAAGGCCAGGGATCTCCAATCCTAGCAGGTCGAGCATGTCATGCTCCCGGTCCAGGATGTCAGTCCACCGGTGCGTCGCTTGCTGGTAGGTGCGCCAGACTCCTTCCAAATGCACCGGCACACCTTCTCCCACAGCTGGCGACGCTCCCGGAGGCCATAACCAGAAGCAATCCGCCCACCTGCTGCCACGTGTTGGGGAGGTGGACTTGCACAAAAACCATCAAGGCGGCTACCTCCACCGCAGAGAAGATCTCCCTGGCCTGGACTAGCTCCCCCCTCAAACGCCCGCAAGGGAGCCGGGTACGGGGTGCTGGGCCCTTCCCCTTGCCCTTGTCGGCTCCCTTTGCCATGGTCCTGGGCACAAGAAAAAGGAAAGAAGAATAGGTGTGAAAAAAAATAAGAGAGAGAGCAAAAGAAATAAAGTAGGTAATAAAGTAACAAAAAGTAAAAAAAAACACAAAATATAGATGTAGGAAATTGTAGAGATAGATAATAAGCAAAAAAAAGCAAAAAAAAGTTCAGAAAAACATAGGATTACAAAGATGTAAGATGGATAGAAAGGTAGCATGCCCAAAAACCATAGCAATGAATGAAAAACAAGATGGCCGCGCCCATAGAGGACCGCGTGGGTAGGTTTGCGCGATATTTTCCCCGCGAGCACGCAAAAACACAGGCGAACTCGTAATAGCGCGCCGCACACAGCAAGAATTGCCAATAGCGCCCGGAACCGGAAATACGCAACGCGCACCAGATGGCCGCGCCCATGTACGACCGCATGGGTAACTTCGCGGTCGGTGCGCTGCAAGCGGCTTGCGAAGACGCAAAAAACCCCGCGAACATGCCAAAAAAAACAATCCTCTAATTTGCACGAATTCGCGGGTTGCGAGTTCGATTTAGCACGAATTCGCGCCCCGCGAATCTCGCGAAATTGCACAAAAACTAATTTTGCAAAACTGAAAGCACTTAGCAGGTGCAAAAGTTCAAGCTAATTTGTAACCATTCCCTGTAGTGCTTCCTGAGGGGCCCCTCCAAAGTTCAGTTGCCTACTTGCAACTATTCTCTGACCCTGCTCTGACCCTCAAAGCAGGGTCAGAGAATAGTTACAAGTATGGCACAATGCTCCTGTAAAAAAAATTTAACTGCAACAGGAAGCACTTACAGCTAAGGAAGCAGGTGCCAGACTTGAAGCTCAAATTCTGTGACACATTAACCAGCCCCAAATTAATTCATCTCAGTTGAGGCTGGGCAGGTGTGCTTTCCCCCCATAATCTACAGTGGTGAACCAGAGGGTGCTGTGATGAACCAGAGGGTGGCAGTGATGAACCAGAGGGTGGCAGGGATGAACCAGAGGGTGGCAGGGATGAACCAGAGGGTGGCAGGGATGATCCAGAGGGTGGCAGTGGTGAACCAGAGGGCGCTGTGATGAACCAGAGGATGGCAGTGATCAACCAGAGGGTGGCAGTCTAGAACCAGAGGGTGGCAGTTATCAACCAGAGGGTGGCACTAATGAACCAGAGGGTGGCACTGGTGAACCAGAGGGTGGCAGTGCGGAACCAGAGGCTGGCAGTGATGAACCGGAGGGTGGCAGGGATGAACCAGAGGATGGCAGTGATCAACCAGAGGGTGGCAGCCTTGAACCAGAGGGTTAGAATGAAAGGAAGGGGTCCCGAGACTTAGAACAAAGAAATTACAAATTCATTCCATTTGTATTCAATTAATTCAAACAAAACAAAGCTATTGAATGCAAAAAGAGTTTAATTCAAAATTGCATATACATCCTATTTAATGGATTTGAACTCATTATACATTTATTTGATATCAACAAGTTTATATACATGTATGTGCCCACATTCACAACGGGGGGGGGGGGTGAAGTGAGGGAAGTGTCGGGGATAGGATAGACGTGGTCTGAATCATTCAGTGACAAGTCTTATTCTTGATTTGAAGACAATGTACATGTGGTCCCTTAGAATCAAGGCCACAGCTTGAGGCTCATATAGAGTCCGAATTATAACTGGCAAAACAGGCCTAACTCCGTTAGAGCCGTAAATGTCTAAATTGGGACCGGAGTTGGTCGGTGGTTGTGTAGTCGTCTACGTTTCGACCCAAATAAACAGTAGGAATCTTTTCCTTACGAAAGGGTCTTCGTCAGGACAAAGAAAGTTGTGGGTGGGCAACCTCCTTTCGCGAGGGGCGAGAGGGGTTTGATCAACAGAGGAATGGATTCTCTTGGTCCAGAATGGTGATTTGTAACTGTTGACCTCTAAAGGTTTGAGTCTTGGCAGGTTTTTCTTATCGGTAGGTGTTGGTTTTCAGCCTGTAATGTTCACGTGGGTGTTCTATATTGATGATATACTGTAAATATGGAATGGTTCAGAGGCTGAATGGAGAGGTTCCCATGGGTTCCCAGAAAGGGGGGAGGAATTCCATACACATTCTTCAAAGCTGGAGTGATGCTGCTAGAAAAGTCATGGCCAAAACATCGGTCAAACTGTGAAATGAATCACAAATAACTTCAAGAGACTTGATTCAATTAGTCCTAGTCGGTCAAGCGCCCCGCAGTGGTGGGGGAGAGCTCTCCCCCACCACTGCGGGGTGCTTGACTGACTGCGGGGCGCTTGACCGACTAGGACTAATTGAATCAAGTCTCTTGAAGTTATTTGTGATTAATTTCACAGTTTGACCGATGTTTTGGCCATGGCTTTTCTAGCAGCATCGCTCCAGCTTTGAAGAATGTGTATGGAATTCCTCCCCCCTTTCTGGGAACCCATGGGAACCTCTCCATTCAGCCTCTGAACCATTCCATATTTACAGTATATCATCAATATAGAACACCCACGTGAATATTACAGGCTGAAAACCAACACCTACCGATAAGAAAAACCTGCCAAGACTCAAACCTTTAGAGGTCAACAGTTACAAATCACCATTCTGGACCAAGAGAATCCATTCCTCTGTTGATCAAACCCCTCTCGCCCCTCGCAAAAGGAGGTTGCCCACCCACAACTTTCTTTGTCCTGACGAAGACCCTTTCGTAAGGAAAAGATTCCTACTGTTTATTTGGGTCGAAACGTAGACGACTACACAACCACCGACCAACTCCGGTCCCAATTTAGACATTTACGGCTCTAAAGGAGTTAGGCCTGTTTTGCCAGTTATAATTCGGACTCTATATGAGCCTAAAGCTGTGGCCTTGATTCTAAGGGACCACATGTACATTGTCTTCAAATCAAGAATAAGACTTGTCACTGAATGATTCAGACCACGTCTATCCTATCCCCGACACTTCCCTCACTTCACCCCCCCCCGTTGTGAATGTGGGCACATACATGTATATAAACTTGTTGATATCAAATAAATGTATAATGAGTTCAAATCCATTAAATAGGGTGTATATGCAATTTTGAATTAAACTCTTTTTGCATTCAATAGCTTTGTTTTTTTTTTTTATTAATTGAATACAAATGGAATGAATTTGTAATTTCTTTGTTCTAAGTCTCGGGACCCCTTCCTTTCATTCTAATTGCTACCCAGGACCCTACTGACTTTATTGGGTTTAACCCTGTTTTTCCATAACGTAGTTTGAACCAGAGGGTGGCAGTGATCAACCAGAGGGTGGCAGTGATGAACTAGAGGGTGGCACTGGTGAACCAGAGGGTGTCAGTGATGATCCAGAGGGTGGCAGTGGCAAACCAGAGGGTGGCAGTGATGAACCAGAGGGCGGCAGTGATGATCCAGAGGATGGCAGTGGCGAACCAGAGGGTGCTGTGATGAACCAGAGGGTGGCAGTGATGAACCAGAGGGTGGCAGTGATGAACCAGAGGGTGGCAGTGGGGAACCACAAGGTGATAAACCAGAGGATAGCAGTGATGAACCAGAGGGTGGTAGTAATGAACCAGAGGGTGGCAGTGATGAACCAGAGGGTGGCAGTGGTGAACCACAAGGTGATGAACCAGAGGATAGCAGTGATGAACTAGAGGGTGGCAGTGGTGAACCAGAGGGTGGCAGTGATGATCCAGACGGTGGCAGTGGCAAACCAGAGGGTGGCAGTGATGAACCAGAGGGCGGCAGTGATGATCCAGAGGATGGCAGTGGCGAACCAGAGAGTGCTGTGATGAACCAGAGGGTGGCAGTGATGAACCAGAGGGTGGCAGTGGTGAACCACAAGGTGATAAACCAGAGGATAGCAGTGATGAACCAGAGGGTGGTAGTAATGAACCAGAGGGTGGCAGTGATGAACCAGAGGGTGGCAGTGGTGAACCACAAGGTGATGAACCAGAGGGTGGCAGTGGTGAACCAGAGGGTGGCAGTGATGATCCAGACGGTGGCAGTGGCAAACCAGAGGGTGGCAGTGATGAACCAGAGGGTGGCAGTGGCAAACCAGAGGGTGGCAGTGATGAACCAGAGGGTGGCAGTGATGATCCAGAGGGTGGCAGTGGCGAACCATAGGGTGGTAGTAATGAACCAGAGGGTGGCAGTGATGATCCAGAAGGTGGCAGTGGCAAACCAGAGGGTGGCAGTAATGAACCAGAGGGTGGCAGTAATGAACCAGAGGGTGGCAGTGGTGATCCACAAGGTGATGAACCAGAGGATAGCAGTGATGAACCTGAGGGTGGCAGTGGTGAACCAGAGGGTGGCAGTGATGATCCAGACGGTGGCAGTGGCAAACCAGAGGGTGCCAGTGATGAACCAGAGGGCGGCAGTGATGATCCAGAGGATGGCAGTGGTGAACCAGAGGGTGCTGTGATGAACCAGAGGGTGGCAGTGCTGAACCAGAGGGTGGCAGTGGTGAACCACAAGGTGATAAACCAGAGGATAGCAGTGATGAACCAGAGGGTGGTAGTAATGAACCAGAGGGTGGCAGTGATGAACCAGAGGGTGGCAGTGGTGAACCACAAGGTGATGAACCAGAGGGTGGCAGTGGTGAACCTGAGGGTGGCAGTGATGATCCAGACGGTGGCAGTGGCAAACCAGAGGGTGTCAGTGATGAACCAGAGGGTGGCAGTGGCAAACCAGAGGGTGGCAGTGATGAACCAGAGGGTGGCAGTGATGATCCAGAGGGTGGCAGTGGCGAACCATAGGGTGGTAGTAATGAACCAGAGGGTGGCAGTAATGAACCAGAGGGTGGCAGTGGTGATCCACAAGGTGATGAACCAGAGGATAGCAGTGATAAACCAGAGGGTGGCAGCGGTGAACCAGATGGTGGCAGTTATGATCCAAAGGGTGGCAGTGGCAAACCAGAGGGTGGCAGTGATGAACCAGAGGGTGGCAGTGATGATCCAGAGGGTGGCAGTGGTGAACCAGAGGGTGCTGTGATGAACCAGAGGATGGCAGTGATCAACCAGAGGGTGGCAGTCTTGAACCAGAGGGTGGCAGTGGTGAACTAGAGGGTGCTGTGATGAAATGAACCAGAGGGTGGCAGTGGTGAACCAGAGGGTGGTGTTGGTGAACCAGAGGGTGACAGTGGTGAACCATAGAGTGACAGTGTTGAACCAGAGAGTGGCTGTGATTAACCAGAGGGTGGCAGTGGTGAACCAGAGGGTGATAGTGATGAACCAGAGGGTGGCATTGGTGAACCAGAGGGTGGCAGTGATGAACCGGAGGGTGGCCGCGATGAACCACAGGGTCGCAAACAGGCTGGACACGTAAAAACAACATGGTCGCGACCGTTGCGACCACACAAGTAAGTTCGCGTTCCCGAACTTGTAAAAAACCCTCGCAAACTGGCAAAAACCCTTGCGAACGCGCAAAAAAAACAAATTTGCAAATTCGCACAAATTCGCAGATTTTGCAAATTGCGAGTTCGCTTTCGAACGAATTCGCAGACCGCGAATTCGCAAATTTCGCCCATACTTACATAAAACACCCCGTGGCTCCGGAGTCTATCATGGCATGAATGTCTTGTGCCACATTTCCTATCACTAAGATCAAAGGTATAAAAAAGTGATCTTTCTCTTTGAAGACAAGTGTTTTTACTGAAGGGATAACACGACCGCCCGAAGAACTCCCTTCTATGTTCCTCAAGTACTGAAGTTTCCCTCTTCCTTTCCAGCTGTCAGGACCGCTGCTTGTCCAGAGGGTGTCAGTGATGAACCAGAGGGTGGCAGTGGCAAACCAGAGGGTGGCAGTGATGAACCAGAGGGTGGCAGTGATGATCCAGAGGGTGGCAGTGGCGAACCATAGGGTGGTAGTAATGAACCAGAGGGTGGCAGTAATGAACCAGAGGGTGGCAGTGGTGATCCACAAGGTGATGAACCAGAGGATAGCAGTGATAAACCAGAGAGTGGCAGCGGTGAACCAGATGGTGGCAGTTATGATCCAAAGGGTGGCAGTGGCAAACCAGAGGGTGGCAGTGATGAACCAGAGGGTGGCAGTGATGATCCAGAGGGTGGCAGTCGTGAACCAGAGGGTGCTGTGATGAACCAGAGGATGGCAGTGATCAACCAGAGGGTGGCAGTCTTGAACCAGAGGGTGGCAGTGGTGAACTAGAGGGTGCTGTGATGAAATGAACCAGAGGGTGGCAGTGGTGATCCAGAGGGTGGTGTTGGTGAACCAGAGGGTGACAGTGGTGAACCATAGAGTGACAGTGTTGAACCAGAGAGTGGCTGTGATTAACCAGAGGGTGGCAGTGATGAACCAGAGGGTGGCAGTGATGATCCAGAGGGTGGCAGTGGCGAACCATAGGGTGGTAGTAATGAACCAGAGGGTGGCAGTGATGATCCAGAAGGTGGCAGTGGCAAACCAGAGGGTGGCAGTCTTGAACCAGAGGGTGGCAGTGGTGAACTAGAGGGTGCTGTGATGAAATGAACCAGAGGGTGGCAGTGGTGAACCAGAGGGTGGTGTTGGTGAACCAGAGGGTGACAGTGGTGAACCATAGAGTGACAGTGTTGAACCAGAGAGTGGCTGTGATTAACCAGAGGGTGGGTTTAAACTGACACTCTCTCAGGAAATGGCCTTTCTTGCCACAATAGAGGCACAATCCCTGTTTGCGACGTGGTCTCTTTCGCTGAGAGTCAACGACGCCCTTACTGTTCCTATATCCATAGGCTCTGCTGA
The DNA here is from genome assembly GCF_964263255.1 of Lissotriton vulgaris. Lineage (NCBI taxonomy): Eukaryota > Metazoa > Chordata > Amphibia > Caudata > Salamandridae > Lissotriton > Lissotriton vulgaris. Next base: position 14,572 of record NW_028247713.1, on the reverse strand, counting down.
CACACTGGTTTTTAGGTCTCAACTATTCTATACCGCAGGGATAAATAGACGAGAGTATAGTAGGCAAAATAAGCTCTTTAACCATTGCGGATTTCTTAACTTTCATGGCTCTTCATTTTGTCCACGCTGCATTCAGCTGCCTAGCACGCCCCCAGCACACCAACACGCAGCCCACAGCTTCTCTCTTCTTGCGCATTCTCCCCACTGGCATTTTTTTAAAGAGCTTTCATTGGCTCTTCACTTTGTGCACGCTGCATTCAGCTGACCAGTCCTCACACCCTCTCCCTGTCCAGCGCGCGCCTCTCGCTCATCACACCCACTCCCTCTCCAGCACGCCAACATGCAGACAGACTTTCTCCCCAGCACGCGCCATTCAGCCCACAGCCTCACCTTTCATTGGCTCTTCACTTTGTGCACGCTGCATTCAGCTGCCCAGTCATCCCACCCCCCTGCCTCTCCAACACGCAGCCCACAGCCTCTGCTTTCATTGGCTCTTCACTTTGTGCACGCCGCCAACATGCAGCCCACAGCCTCTCTCCCATTCAGCTGGCTAGTCATCCCACCCCCTCTAGTGCGCCTCGCTCTCCATTTTTTTTACAAACACTCAGCCCACAGACTTTCTCCCCAGCGCGCGCCATTCAGCCCACAGCCTCAGCTTTCATTGGCTCTTCACTTTGTGCACGCTGCATTCAGCTGCCCAGTCCTCCCACCCCCCTGCCTCTCCAGCGTGCCAACACGCAGACAACAGCCTCTCTCCCATTCAGATGGCTAGTCATTTGATTAGATTTGATTTGATTTGGGATTTATAAAGCGCGCGAATGCCCATGTGTGTCTTGGCGTTATGTGACAAGAAGACCTGCTAGCTTATGTTGCGGTTTAAAGATTTGCAGTGAACAACCAAGTCTTTATCTCTTTTCTGAAAGAAAGCAAGGAGGGGCTGTTTTTAATTGATGTTAGGAGCAGGTTCCAGATCCGGGCTGCATGCAGTCTGAAACTTCTCCCCCTCCCCCATCGAACCTGATTGAATCTAGGTACCTAGGTACCTGAATCATTTTCAGATTGCTAGATCTCAAGGATCTAGAAGGCTCGTACCATTTCAAATGATTTTTCAGGAACTGACATCCGGTTCCATGGAGTGCCTTGTATGTCAGACAGAGGGACTTAAATTTGACTCTTTTGCCAATTGGCAGCCAGTGCAGACCAGTTAATTTGTGCGCTACTGGTTCATACTTTGGGATATCTAGCACCAGTCTGGCTGCTGCATTTTGTAGACGTTGTAGTGTTGCCAGTTGTTTGACCTGAATCCCTGCATAGAGCGCATTTCCAAAATCTAACCTAGACAGTGCTAGTGCAGTGACCACTGTCTTGCGTGAGTCGAGTGGAATAAAAGGTAGAAGTTTTCTGATTATTTTGAGAATGTACCAGATGGAGGATGCTAACTTGTTTGTTTGTGCCTTATAAGTGAGTTTATCGTCCAGAAGGACTCCCAAGTTTCTAACTTTGTTGACTGGGGTGGGGCAGTGGCACAGGTCATCCGGCCACCATTCCTGCGACCATGCTTGCATGTCAGTCCCCATCAGCATGACTTCAATTTTGCTCCCGTTTAATTTCAAGCAGCTGCCCTGCATCCATTGAGAAATGTGTTGCATGCATTTTTTAAATTTCTCTGCCGTCTCAATGATGTTACTCGAGATCGACACCACGATTTGTGTGTCGTCGGTGTAAGAGACTGGAGTAAAGCCATAGTTCCTTAATATTGCCGCCAGGGGAGCCACGTAAAGATTGAATAAGGTGGGACTTAGTGATGACCCCTGAGGGACACCGCATGGGGAGCTGAAAGGTTTGGATTTTGCCTCTCCCTGTTCCACCGTGAAAGTCCTGTTAGACAGGTAGGAGGCTATTAGAGTTTGAGCCGACTCATGCACTCCTGCCTCTCTGAGGTGGTTTACCGTGTCAAAAGCCGCCGAGAGATCTAATAAAATCAAGGCGGCCTTTCCCCCGGCATCCAGTATAAACCTCAGTTCCTCTGTGGCCGTCAGCAGGGCTGTTTCAGTTCCATGCCCCTCTCGAAAGCCAAATTATGAGTGGTCTAGTGATTTATTCTCATAAAGAAATTGGGACAACTGCCTATTCAGAAGCTTCTCCAAAACTTTCGCCGGAAAAGGTATTCTTGCTATGGGTCTGTACCTGCTCCGTTCTTGTGGGTCTAGAGTAGATTTCTTTAGTAGAGGGAGAACTGATGCGGTTTTCCATGTCTCTGGGAAATGATTAGTTTTAATTATTTCTTTAAAGAGTAGTGCTAATTGTTCACTCAATAGTTCCAGAAAAAGGTGCATTATCTTGGGTGGACGTGGGTCGGAGGTGCCTCCTGACTTTGTTTGCCTCACGACCTGAAGAATCTGATCAATGGAAGGAGGGTCAAATTGAAAGGGGTGTGCAGTTGTCTGTGGTATCTGGTGGTCATTAGTTTCCCTATTGGTGCAAGTGGTTCTGAAGGACTCATATACACTACCTACTTTGTCTACGAAGAACTGGCCCAAGATATTGCAAAACTCAGAGCTGATTTCGGCAGGTGCAGAGTTATCATCCTTTGTTAGTTTTTATACTATGGAAAAGAGTTCCTTACTCAAATTTTTTGCTTCCTCAATTTTTTGTGTGAAGTATTTACTTTTTCCCGTTAGTATCAGTTTTTTATAGGTAGCTAGCGAGGATTTATATTTCTCTCGTGGTTCGGACTCGTAGTTTGTCCTCCATAACCTTTTCCATTTCCTGCATATTTGCTTTTGTATTTTTAGCATATTAGTAAACCATGGTTGGGAGGGCGATTTTCTTTTTGCTGTCTTAATACTAGGAGCTGCTATTTTTGTTGCAGCTTTTATCCAGCTGGAAATTTGGTTTGAGGCTATGCTACAATCTTTGTCCAGGTCTGGAATAGAATATGTCAAGTGTTCCTCTAGGAGCGTGGTGTTGATTTTTGACCAATTGTGGGTGTGAGCAAGATTGCCGGGAGGGGCGGATTCTGCTAGCGATGTTCCCGTTTTTATCGCAAATATTATTATCTTATGGTCTGACCAAGTTACCAGAAGGCTTTCCAATAGTGAGATCTTTTTATTAGATGTAAAAATCCCATCTAGCCTGTGGCCCGCGTTATGAGTGTTTTGAGTAACTATCTGTGTCATGTCTAAGTTTGACATAGCATCTATCTGAGTTAGTGTACCTTTGTCCGTACTCTTTTATAGGTGTAGGTGGAAGTCCCCCAGGACAGTGGAGTCCGGTTTATACACCCCTGACTCCAAGAAAGGGCTCAGTATCTGTGTCAGTGGTGTTGTCGCTTTTGGGGGTCTATAGATGAGTAGGCCCCTGAACGTGTCGTTGTTGGTTAAGTTTATTTGAAAACAAAGCATCTCACAGTCAGGATTACTGTCCTCTATTTAGCCTTTGGTCCTTAGGGCGCTACGATGAGTAATGGCCAAGCCCCCCCCCTTGTTTCCCCTTCCTGTCTGCTCTAATTATGGAGTAACCTTCCGGGATTGCCAGTGCTAGGTCAATGTTAGAGGCTTCGTCTGCCCATGTCTCGGTGATAAAGAGGATATCTAGGTTTTGGGTTTCAATAAGTTCCAAAGTCTCTAAGTTATGTTTGACAAGAGATCGTGTGTTGATTAACCCTGCTCTGAAGACTTTAGGGGTGAACTCTTGGGCAGAAAACCACCGGTGTTCGACCTTTTACAACCTGATGGCTTCAGTGAAAATTTGCAACTTGGACATGAGTTGGTGTCAAGCAACCGTAATATGGGACAGGTAAAATTTGGCCTGAGAGCCAGTAGTTCTTCCCGTGAAAATCTAATAACGGTTAAATCTAGCTCGGAACCGGCAGGGGTTCCGGCCCTTGGCCCGGTCCAGGCACGGACGGGCGCAGACGGGCTTGCCTTTGGCGTGCCTCCGGCGCGCTGTTGTGCGCCCACTGCGCTCGTCCGCTGCGCATCCATCCTGACATTGCTTTTAAGTGCCTGGGCGTCGGTCGACTAGACCGCTACACGCCCGCCTCACCAGAAGTGCCGCAGCAGGAAGTCAGTCAGCTCTAGCCCGTCTAGACCCTCCGTTCAATCGGCACTTGCCGTGACGGACCGGGTGTTAGGGCTGAGCTATCAGGACTTGCGAGGGAGTGCAGAGTGCCAAGCATCAGGTGAGGTTTGAATGCAGTGAATCCTGATTAGCAGCAATATATTAAAACTAGCGTTGCTGTAGAAAATAAAATAAAGAAAGTGCAATTTTAAAAGGAGCGTCACCTTGTCAGAGGTGGTATGTAGCGATAGTCTCCTGGAAGCAGCGTGGTCTCATGGTCAGACCTGAACTGCGAGTTCGTTCAGTGCTTGGTTCAAAATGAGCAGCAAGGTCTCTTAGTCAGACCAGTCCTGCATCAGCCAATCCTTTTAGGCGCCTTGGCGTCGGTCGACTAGACCGCTACACGCCCCTCCCTCTCCAGCGCGCGCCTCGCTCTCCACAAGCATTACAAATGCCAACACTCAGCCCACAGACTTTCTCCCCAGCGCGCGCCATTCACTTACCCACCAGGCACACACAACACCAGCCGTACATGCTTCCACTAGGCGCACACACCAACAGCCGTCAGTACATGCTTCCACCAGGCACACACACCACCAGACATCCACAATGATCAGACATCCACAAGCATCAGACATCCACAAGCATCGGACATCCCCAAGCGTCAGGCATCCAAAAGCATCAGACATCCACAAGCGTCAGGCATCCAAAAGCATCAAGCATCCACAAGCACCAAACATCCACAAGCATCAGACATCCACAAGCATCAGACATCCACAAGCATCAGGCATCCACCAGCATCAGTCATCAGACATCCAGAAGCATCAGACAGCCAGAAGCATCAGACATCCAGAAGCATCAGACTAGACATCCACAAACATCAGACATTCAGCTGCCCAGTCATCCCACCCCCTGCCTCTCCAGCGCGCCAACACGCAGACAACAGCCTCTCTCCCATTCTGCTGGCCAGTCATCCCATCCACTCCCTCTCCAGCGTGCGCCTCGCTCTCCATTTGTGACATCGACAAACATCAGACATCCACAAGCATCAGACATCCACAAGCATCAGGCATCCCGAAGCATCAGGCATCAGACATCCAGAAGCATCAGACATCCAGAAGCATCAGACCATACATCCACCGCAGCACAACTCAGCACCACCACAGCACCAGTCAGCACCACCACAGCACCACTCAGCAGCACCACACAGCACCACCACAGCACCACTCAGCACCACCACAGCATCACTCAGCACCACCACAGCACCAAAGACCAAACATATACTCACCACCAAACATATACTGTTACAGTCCAAAAAAAAGTTCTTTAACAAATTAGCATTCAAATAAGTATACCACTTTACAAATGGAAATGAACACACAAAGTATACGTATCTACAAGAAACACAATTGCCAAAAATAAAAATAAAATAAAACCAAGTACCAAATCACAAGAACAAGAAAGTTAGAAAAGTATCACAACTTACATCCTAATCAACAACGCCTAACAAAAAGTCTTTACCTCAAATACAACGCAAAACGAACACAAAGAAATAAAAAAACTTACATACCGATACTGTGTAAATTCATCTCACCCTTAGTTAACCCAAAAATAACAAGGTGCCTATTCACAAGGCCAAAACACTTCACAAACGATCACAGGCTAAATCAAAATAAACTGCAACTACAACAAGCATTTGCAATGCAATAGGTCTCGCATTAGGAAAGTTTCAGCTATTGGTATTGTAAATGACATTTTTTTTATTTATGTGTTGGTTTTGAAAATAGCTAATTTAATAGCTTTGACATTTACAATGCATTAGTTATACCTTTCGCAAATGTGACACCTATAGCATTGGTAATGCAATATGTGTTGTATTTACGTGACTTAGATGTATTAATATTACAAATAACAATGGCTTTACATGTTTTTAAATAATTAATATTTCAATAAAAGCTATTGTAATTTATAATAGGTTAAACTTTTGTAAATAACTTTTGTGAAGATTATGTTCAGTATATTTTATTGTGACAAAAAATCCAAGAACAGAAGTGAAATATTAACATTTTTTTGTGACATTTGTAATAAAGCTTGAAACATTGAGAGAACCTATTTGAACCAGTGTTGTTGAATGGTTGCACAGATTGATGCTGTGGCGTTCAATGATTCTGTAGCAACGCATTGTGATGCTGTGGCAGTGCATAGTGATGCTGTGGCAGTGCATAGTGATGGTGTAGCAACGCATAGTGATGCTGTGGTGCCCCTGAGTGATGCTGTGGCAGCGCATAGTGATGCTGTGGCAGCGCATAGTGATGCTGTGGTGCCCCTGAGTGATGCTGTGGTGATGCGATAGAGTGAGTAGATAGAGGGAGGGTGATAGATAGAGGGAGGGCGATAGATAGAGGGAGGGTGATAGATAGAGGGTGAGAGATAGAGGGAGGGCAATAGATAGAGGCGATTGATAGAGGGAGGGCGATAGATAGAGGTAGGGCGATAGATAGAGTGAGGGCGATAGATAGAGTGAGGGCAATAGATAGATAGAGGGCGATAGATATATAGAGTGAGGGCGACAAATAGAGTGCGGGCGACAGATAAAGTGTGTTTATATGTTGGTTTAGGTGCGTGGCCGGCGCATTTATAAACTAAGCGGTGAATTAGGAAAAGGTATCTGTTATTGAGCGAGGCCCAATATTTCTGCGGCAAAACAAAACATACTACAAAACGAAGCACCGTAACAAGTTTAAAAGTGGCACAAACTCCTGGTACAAAAAGGCTTAACAGTTGGCCGATATGTGGACGTCGCACACAATAAGTTTCTACTTATTAAAGTACCTACGCGGACAATTTAAAAAACACAAAAAAAGTGAGTGGTTGGTGAAAAAGTGAAAAGGGTGGCAAGTGCACATATCTGTGTAAACAAAAAAGAGGCGGAAAGGAGGACAGGTGAGACAATGGTGGATTAAGTTGGGGATTTGTGAACTACTGTGGGTTTTGAAACATTATGTGGCTGATGAACGGAGCGGGCTTTAACGTATATGAGATTATGCACGCTGCCCTCCCCTCCTATCACAGTTTTTTGCATTTTGCCCTGTGTTTTTAAGTGTGTTTCTTTGTGGAATGAAGGTGCTTAATACAGAAAAGTAGCTGTTAATTTTGTGAGCCCCAGGTTTTTGTGTGTGAAGTAAAGCTGGCAGCAAGCAAAATGGCTAGTATATGTTGCCTGTTATGGCTGCGGCTATATATGTGCCGAGTGAAAGTAAACAGCAAAGCTAAACAATGTAATAAAGATACGCTTGTGTAATATCGCGGCACCGAGTGTTTTGATGTGGAATTAAGGTGCCTGGTGACGGGGCACTGGCAACATGTGTGCGCACATTCAAAGGAAAACCGCCAGAAAACAAAGCGCCGTGAAAGCTACACAGTGAAATAATATCACGGGGACTGAGTGTTTTGATGTGGAATTAAGATGCCTGGTAACAGGGCGCTTTTCCTTTAAATGCGCCCCGTCACCAGGCACCTTAATTCCACATCAAAACACTTGGTGCCGCAATATCGTTTCACTGTGAAATAATATAACGGTACCGAGTGTTTTGATGTGGAAATAACGTGACTGGTGATGGGGCACTGGCAAGTGTGTGCGCATTTAAAGGAAAAGCGCCCAAAAACAGAGCAGTGAAAGCTAACACAATGAAATAATATCACGGCACCGAGGGTTTTGATGTGGAATTAAGGTGTCTGTTGATAGGATATATTTAAAGGATAATCGCCCAAAAACAAAGCGCTGTGAAAGCTAATACAGTGAAATTATTTCGCTGCACCAAGTGTTTTGATGTGGAATTAAGGTGCCTCGTGACGGGGTACTGGCAACATGTGTGTGCGCATTTTAAGGGAAAGCGCCCAAAAACAAAGCGCCGTGAAAGCCAAGCAGTGCCCAGTGAAATAATGAACGGCACATAGAGTTTTCATATGCAATTAAGGTGCTTTATAAAACAAGCTCTCGGCATTGCTGTGGCGGGGGCGGGGGAGCGCATTCCTTTGAAGTCTGATGCGGGGAGCGGATTCCTTTGAAGTCTGATGACGAGGTGCACAGGCTCCCAAATGACAGACAGACATGTGTGAGCTGCACGCTCCCGGCTCACATGAACTGTACCAAATCCGCAGTTTGGGTAGACTTTTGAAAGGCTTACTATAATCTCGACAAACAAGCATTGCTAAAGCAATGCTGTAGGCCGAGTTCTAAAAAAGAATGTGCAGGGTTCTGCAAACCCCTTCTCACATTTCAATCTTTGATTGAAAAAAAAAAAGTGTCTCTAGCAGTTTTTAAAAACAAACTATACTAATTAGTACAAATGTTTAGATTTTATTTAAGAACTGGTCTACTTCTGGTTTAACATGGTCAAACAAGCTAAAATCGGAAATTATTACCTTTCTAAAAACATGCCATTGATTTGACAATCCTTCCATGTCAAGTGCTTCTGTTACAGCTGTAACTGTCCCGTGATAAAATATGGATACATGCATTTATTAACAAGCATTTACAATGCAATAGGTCTCGCAGCATTAAAGTTTGAGTTGTTGGCATTGTATATGACAATGCGTTGCATCCCAAAAAATGTTTTAACTTTGAATTGGTGTAGTGGCAGAAGTACAGGCTACCTGACTCTTCGCACACACCCATTCAGTTGTTGGCCTCTCAGTTGAGTCTGCCAACTAGACAAATAAGCATTGGCAAAGCCACAAGGATGGTAGCCAATCCCATATCTACTCGCTTTGTAAATGCTGATTAAAACAAGGGGGCTAAAATAAAGGAAATAGTCTCAAGGATAGCAAACCTGTGCTAAAACGCTTCAAAGTGCTATATACATTCACAATACCGTAGAAGCCAAGCTGCCAGTCTCCGTGCCCCCCGGTCGCCTCCACGGTTAAAGTGTATCTAAAATGTGACACTTATAACTATTTTGCACAAAAATAAAAATGTATAATATGTTTTTTGCAAATTGAACTTTTCAAAGTGCTAGAAGATAAAAACAGGCCATGTGCACAAACAGCTTTTGACAGACACACACGTTTACTGCTTGGAGTGCACACCTTGGGCGGGCTTTCTTTGCACCCAGTGACCCCCTGTGTCTCCTCCCAGGGGCCTGGGGTGACGGTGTCCCGGCGCTAAAGTGAACCCCTATCTGCATTGCCCCTCCCTCAGTGACGGGGGCGCTGTGGACTGATGCACAGATACGTACGGACCTCGCGCGCATCAGCGTGCAGGAGCTGTGGGTGCCAGGGTTCCCAGGCCTGGCCTGCCACCCACGAGGGGCACAGTCACACATGCTAACATGACATATCTATGTCACAAACCACACAGGCACACATAAATATATTTAAATCGGCGGCTGCTCTGATCTCTGACCCAGCACGTGTTTAAATCATATATTTCCATTTGATCTGACCTGGGGACCCTCTGTGCCTAACAAAAGTGGAAATAATCTGTTGTGGCAGCCGGATGAAACCATTCGCCCCGTTATCCAGCATGTCGCCTCTGTGCTTGCAGGCAGTAACACCTTAAAGATCGTGACCTTTCACCTGCCTCGGCACACGAGCTCCAGACCGGTTGGTAAGGTTCGTCCTTGGACACGTGGGAGCAAATCAGCCCCCAGTTCGGGGCTCTAGAAGCAAGTCCGGGGGCCTCATAAGGGTCCTGCCTGATGGTCTGAACTATCTGAGGTCCCTCAGACTCTCAGGGCCCCGTGGCCCGAGGGCTCGGCCCTTCCTGGCCCATCTCACCTGCCCTAAGGGGTGCAGACACTCAGGGCCCGAGGCAGAGAGGTCCTTCCTGGCCCCTCTCTGCTGCCCTACGGGGTGCTGACTCTCGGGGCCCCTGCTATTTTGCTCCTGCATTATGGGGTGCTGACCCTACAGGCTTATGGACCCTAAGGGTTTGCCTCCCTCCCCCCCAAGGGCCCGCTCTCCCCCCGAGGACCTTCTCTCCAGACTTCCCCTGATCCCTTCCTGGGGGCCCCCCTCCTGCCCTGCACAAGAATCCCTCCCTGGCACCAGCACTGGCCGTCTTGATGCCCCATTGCCCCCCTCTGAAGCCCACCCCCCTCCGGTGGAGTCTCCCCTGCTCTCCCCTACCTGGGCTAGCCCTGGGCATTTCCTGGAGCCCCCATCTAAGGGGCGTGTTACCCCTCCTCGAAGCCTCCTTCCACCTCCCTTGGAGTATACACTGCCCCCCAGAAGCCCCCCTGCCGCCTCCCTGGTGCCCCAAGTCCCCCCCACGCCCTCCCCTGGGGGCCTAATGCCACTGGATCCATGCGCCCTGGGGCCCGGCCTCTCACCTGCACCAGGTCCTGGCCCCGGAGGCCGCCCTTGGCCTTCTCAAACACAGCGCTCTCCTCGCCCGCCTCCCTGGACATCCTGACGGGCTTCAGCTGGGTGAAGACGGCAGCCTCGTCCGGCGCGGGGGTGCCCAGGGTGGGGCAGCTGTCTCTCATCCCCCCCCCGGTCCTTATCAGCACATGCACGCCTAGCAGGGTGGATGGATGAGTCACTGTGGTTGGATGGATGGGTGGGCTGTGTGGGCTGCGCGCGCGCACCGGGCCAGGAGGAAGTTTTGTATCCACAGAGACCAGGTGAGCTGCTGCTGGGGTGTCTGCACTAAAGAGTGAAACCTTACCTGTCCAAGGAGGGAGGGGCCCCGGGCACTGACAGCAGCGCGCAGCCAATCACAGCCCGAGCACGTGGAGTTTTAGTTCTGCTTTCCTGTGGGTTTGTGCGCGGCCTTCGCGGTTTCGATGAACTCGTGGTCACGGCCTGTCAGCGCCAAGGCTCCTCAGCTCCCCAGCAGCAGGCTCAGGCATGCAGCAGAGCAGGAGGCAGGCGCCCGAGCACAGCCTTTGCCTTCCAGCACCTACACACGCACTCTGTCAGGCGAGCAGGCGAGCAGGCGTTTCTTAAAGGGAAAGCCGTCTACAGGAGGCACGGGAAATCCTGAACACCTGCTATAGCATCAGATCAGAGTTTTCAATGAGATCGTCTTCATTTCATCATAATAACACATTCGGTTTGCCAACGTGCGTGAATTCAAAGTTAAACTAGTGGTGCACGCGCACCACAGAGGAGCGGGGGGAAGGAGCACGGCAGCGAGGCTAACGTGGAGTGACGGCCGCCGCCGCGCTGTGATTGGCCAGTGCCCGCCCGGAAGAAGAAGGGACGTCCTCCCGCGGCCCGGGGCTCCCGTGGAGTGTGGAGAGCCCCGGGCCTCCAGCCGAAAGGAGAGACAGCTTTGCGGGGCTCCCATGTACTGGAGGGAGCCCCGGCAGAGGAACCAGCAAGCATTGTTGGGCAGCGGAGGGGGCGCGAGGCACATTGTCGGTGCCTGCCCCCACCGCGAGAGCCACAGACGTCCTGCTGCCGTCAGAGGAGCCCCCCCTTGCAGCCGGTGAGTGTTTATAGGCGGGGGGAGAAACAGGCGCTCGCATCGTCTCCCGGGGGCCCACTAACTATATCGGAGAGGTGCCACGGAGGCGGTGAGGCTGTTTAGGCAGGAGGGCACGATCACGCCCGTGCTGAGAGAGACAGGAGATGTTGAACGCGCGCGCGACCTGATTGGATTACTGCAGGCGGCGCGTGCACATCTCTTGTCGCTCCCTGTACCTCCTTGTAAGCCAAAACGATTGCAATAAAGTCTCGCAGCGACGATCGCTTCGCGATCGGGCCACAGGTGCGAGACCTAATAAAAAACTGGCTTTTTATTTGTGTATTGCCTTTTTGGATTACCTTTCTTGAATCCATTTTATGTTGACCTGTCTGGATTACTAATCAAAGGTGTAGTCATCGAGGCAGGGGACAGCAATTCTTAGCTAATCTTATCCATCAACTCCCAATGCTGAAAACTGATTTTTTTAATGGATACATTTAAGATTGTGTTAACATGATGAAAAGAACAGCATACACATTTGGGGGAATAAGATGGTGTAGTCATCCAGTTTGTGAACCTTTTACCAGTCTAAGCAAGCCTTTAGTCTGTACATGGAGCCACCGCGTTACTGCAAGTTATGTCAAAGCTTCCCTTCTGTGCCTGACAACCATCTATGCTAGTCCCGAAATTTGCATCCACAGAAAGCGGTAAATCTCATCACAACCCAATGGCTAGGTTAAACAAATGCAGTAAAAAAAGGTAATAAGAGCATATGCATTTTAACAAAAAGCTTTTAAAAGTGAATTGGAAGCGTTAATAAATGTGAAAGCAGACACCTTAAATTAGTATCAAAATGTGATCCAGTCTGTTGGACAGGATTGCGATCCGCTAAAGATTAATGTACTACACTGATGTTGGGTCATTTTGGGATCCAGAAACCACTGTACTGAAGAATTCGATTTAAAGAATAGAGAAATTACAATGAGGAGAAACAAAAGCATGAAAGTAATACGTGGATATACAAGGACCGAGCAAATTCACTTCAATCAAACTAACATACACAGAGGTCATGTCAAAGAAAAAACATTTTCATCCTCCACACTCCTCAACATCCAGAAGATGAACTCTTAAATTCTACCTTTCTTCTACAGGCATCTCTGAAGTAGCTAGTCAGCAAGATGTTTGGGAGCAGTGGTGTAACATTTGTTATTTACAATGGGATTACATTTGAAGGGGATAAGGCCAAAGGGCAAGTATATTCTCCCAGTGCTAAAATGGGTAGGTTAGAAGGAAAACGGGAGACTGTCGAGCAGTGATTCTGTGAGGCAAAGTGTCTTTAAGTGGTCACTGCATGCATCATTGTATATACGATGACATCACCTTCCAAGACCAGCTCTTCCCTTAAGACTAACGCAATAACTTTCCCCATTACACCGACGAGACAGCGTCACTGCTTTGGCTTTTCTCTTTTATTCTGCCAGCACACCTCTTTTGTGCAACTTATCATAACTGTACTGCATTCCAGAATGCACTAATTCTAGAAAATACTGACACGCCTCGTGGCAACTTCAAGGTTCTGAAGCTACATACTATATAGCACACTTGTGTGGCAGAGATGGGGTTGGGTGCCTCAGTGACCAGAAAGAATTCCAAACATCCTGAAGGTTCCTGGGAAAATGTGGTTCATTCAAGAGAGGTGGGCGTCAAAGAAAAACCCCTTTCAAAAAAAGTTAAAAATAGCAAAAAAGAGATGGGTGAAAGTATATGGTAATAAACCAATTAAATCTGAAATAGTGCTTTGGCATAACCTTCTCTAGTTTTTACCACCCTGTACAAAGTGATACTGCTACCAAAGCTGAGCAATAGACTTCAAAATCCATACACTGTTTTTGGTCATGGGAGACTTTACTAAAGTGGAGTTTGTGCTGAGGATTATATTCGACAGGAGCACCCACAAAAATACAGTGCAAAAAACAAATGCATGATGTCTGCGATGTGAAGAGTTGCGTTAAGCTTATTTTGCGTTGATTATCACACGCTCTTGAGAATATCCCCCAAAGGTCTTTTGTCATTTCTACAACAAAGTCTTTAAGCATAGGACTCGCACAGTCCCATCCATGCTGCGGCTCGTATTAGGGGAAAGAGGAGGGGAAATGGGGGACAGCGGAGACAATTTTATTATTTTTTTTACTAAAAAGGGCGGGGACAACTAAGACAAAAAAAAACTTACCAGCTGCCCTCCAGCATTGTGCCGTGCTCTTCCACTCCTCTCGCCGCTGCAGGCAGGCACAGGTTTCCACCCTGCCCTGCGGTCAATCCTGAAGCTGCTCTCACATGAGAGCAGCTTCAGGATTGGCCTGAGTGCCGATGATGTGCACTCCAAGAAAGACTGGGAGTCTGTGCCTGCTCTTTCCAACCCCAGCAATGCAGCTGGAGTTGGGGGTGGGGGGGTCACTGCGTATGTGTTTTTGGCCGGTCGGTGTAGGTAGAGCCCACCACTCCCTCTCCAGTCTATCATAACCCTAGCCCCGCCCCAAACCCCAGCACAAGCTAAATAAAATGATAATAGAACGGGTTTTAAACCCGTTTTATTATCATTTGATTTTTACATCTTCAAGTGCTGGCAGGGGAGGCGATGCTCCTCTGCCATAGCGGAGGAGCCCCCTCTGGCGGTCACCAAAAAAACAAAGGTTACAGGGATGGTATACTTAGGTTCAGATTTTACACACACAAAGCTATAGAAATTCAGCAGTTATAATTACCTAAAATACCTATCACATATGCCCCCGCGATGCACTGCTAATGATCTCACATATTATATCACTCATGACATGGTCAGTGACACCACTGATGGCATCTCAAATGACATCACTAATAATATAATCCAGTGGCTGTAAGTGTTATGTAAAGGTTGCTTAGACTTAAAGATGTATACTAAGCTACTGCATAAGTTAAATTACTAATATTTCTGTACTACCAATGAGTTATACTATTTCTAATTTATGTAATCTGATCTATAATCCCATTTTTAAAGCAGGTGTACTAGGTATCTCTAAACTAACCTCTGCACTGACTCATGTCCCTGCTGATGTGTAT
>NW_028247712.1:0-55921 GCF_964263255.1 Lissotriton vulgaris | reverse complement strand
AAGGGCCTTGAATTTGAATTTGAATTAAAAAAGAATAATTGATAAGCCCAGCCAAGAAAGGCAGTAAGTAGGTGTGTGTATTTGTGGATGATGTGTTGATTGAGCGGAAAATGAATAAGGTGAAAAATAAGAGAGGCTGCTGAGATGCAAACTTTCCATTTCTTTGTAAGGGAAGTGGGTATTTAGTTTTCCAATGCATATATATATATATATATATTCTCCATTGTTGGTTCCATTTGCCGATCATGCAGCGCTCAAATTGGGTGCGGCGCCCTGCAGCTGAACCACGCTGCTAACACATTAATCACTATTCCTCCGGGGAAGAACAAATCGGGTTGCACTCCACAGGTCGATTATGCAGTTTTTTTTTATTTTTCATTTTCATTCCACAAACATGGGCAGTTGTTACGATCTACGCGTTTCGGTATTACAAATACCTTGCTCACGATCAACCGACCGCCTGGCTCCCCCACCCTGATATACTCAAATGCACAATACATCATTTCCTGTGTGGGGGTTACCAGCGCCTCAATGCTTTCTGGGAGATGTAGTTTTTTAGTGTATTTTCACACAGTGTAACTTATTTCATTTTGCCCATTCTCATGCTTTTTCTCTACATTTTACCACATTATGAGACATTGTTTGATAAGTGGTTATGGTGTTATAAACTGATAAGTTCCATCTAGTGGGATTACATTACATATTGACTCATATTTGTATATGCATTGATAGCTGACGGTTGAGAATATTACAAAACCCTCAAAAACAGGTATGCATAATCATTGTTTTAACTAGTTATAAGGTTGCCTCAAGTGGGATTACATTACTTTTGTGGCTATTTAGCTTTCCTGAATTTTTTTTCTCTTCATCGCCAGGTCCCTTTGGTTACCCGTGTAACATTATAACATATACCCACTATGTACTATTCATAGAAGATCTCCTCATTTCACATACAATGTCTCAAATTTTTTCAAGTTTATATATCATACCCCTTACGGATATAGTAAGCAGATATGGTATTATGTTGGGCAACAAACAGATTAACAAAGCGAAGTCCTTATAAGTGTATATATAACTCTTCTGACTGATTAAGCCCATAAGGGGTTAGGGTTCTTAGGTTTAGGATATGGCGTGACTCTTTTTGTCTCAAAACCGAAGGGACCTGGCGATGAAGAGAAAAAAAAGCATTGAGGCGCTGGTAACCCCCACACAGGAAATGATGTATTGTGCATTTGAGTATATCAGGGAGGGGAAACCAAGTGGTCGGTTGATCGTGAGCAAGGTATTTGTAATACCGAAACGCGTAGATCGTAACAACTGCCCTTGTTTGTGGAATGTAAATTAAAAATAAAAAAAACTGCAAAATCGACCTGTGGAGTGCGACCCGATTTGTTCTTCCCCAGAGGAATAGTGATTAATATATATATATATATATATATATATATATATATATATATATATATATATATATATATATATATATATATATATATATATATATATATATATATATATATATATATATATATATATATATATATATTCACTGAAAAAACTTAGGTTTAGGTATCTTATAGTTAGGAATTAGTATTTAAAAACCTTGCAAATTCACTGAAAAAAACCATAGGTTTTAGCCTCGTTATAGTTAGGAATTAGCTTTTAAAAAACCTTAGAAATTCACTGAAAAAACCATAGGTTTTACACATGTTATAGTTAGCTGGATGTTTCACTCATACAAAACCTTTGAAATTCCACCTTTATAGTTAGCTCAGCTAAATATAACTTGCGCGCCCGCAATTCACTGCTGGTGACATCACATATTACATCACTCATGACATGGTAGGTGACATCTATAACTAACTATAACGGTGGAATTTCAATCGTTTTGTATGAGTGAAACATCCAGCTAACATGTGAAACCTATGGTTTTTTTCAGTGAATTTCTAAGGTTTTTTAAATGCTAATTCCTAACTATAACGAGGCTAAGACCTATGGTTTTTCAGTGAATATATATATATATATATATATACATATATATATATATATATATATATATATATATATACATACATACATACACATATATATATATATTTATATACATTAATACATACATACATATATATATATATATATTGCTTTCACTTCGCTCCACACCGCTCTCACAGCATCCACAGTCGAATCCAGACTGTCCAGAAAACGAATAATGCAGACCCGAAATTAAGGTGCAGTGGTTTTAATTCAGTTTAGCAAATGAAACCCAGCAAGCCCGCATGACGCGTTTCGCCTCTAGCCAGAGGCTTGATCACATGATACATTGCTTGACATAGATGAGGGTATTTAAGGAGTAAAAAATACAAGGAGGGCGGTACTATTCATGTTTAACCCGCCCTTTCCAATTAACCCCATAGTGATCATCACTTTTCATATATTTACATTTAGATTTAGGAACCATAATGGTTAGTTGGAACAATATATATATATACATACATACATACATATATATATATTCACTTAAAAAACCATAGGTTATAGACCATATATAGTTAGGAATTAGCATTTACAAAACCTTGAAAATTCACTGAAAAAACCATAGGTTATAGACCATATATAGTTAGGAATTAGCATTTACAAAACCTTATTTTACTCACACAAAACCATTGAAATTCCATATATAGTTAGTTGCACTAACTATATATCGCGCACCCGCAATCCACTGCTGATGATGTCACATATTACATCATTCATGACATGGTCAGTGACATCACTGATGACATCACTGATGACAACATCCAGTGACTGTATGTTTCTGTAAAGTTAAAATATGTCTTACATATTGAAGAATGAGTGGATGTATAAGTGTCTGGATGAAGGATTTAGTAGGTGCATGACTGACTGTATGAGTGAGTGATTAAATGTGTCTCACTGAGTGCATGGGTTAGTGACTAAACTGTCTTAATTTGTGCATCATTATGTCTGTTGTTCTGTAAACTGTTGCATGTGTTGATAAGTAGCTATATGAGTAACTATATGGGTTATTGATTGGTTGCCCAAGTATTTGTAGGGGAGACTGAGTGTGTGTGTGGGTGGCTGGGAGGTGTATGACTCTGTGCATAGATGTGTGAGCAGTTGATTCACTAGATGTATGGTTTCAAAAGTGCATGTGGAAACAGCTGTATGGGCGGTTGACTGTGTGCATGAGTGTATTGGTGAGTGAATGGATATCTCAGTGCTACATGTCAAAGTAAGTACATATGTAAAACACAGTACATGTGAGAGTTGACATATATAAATAACTGTGCGTAAGAGCCAGTGAATGTGTGAGTGGCTGTATGGATCATTGTGAACTTGTATCAGGGATTGTATAAGAGAGTAAATATGTGTTAGTATATGTTTGAATAAGTAAAGTTTGTATAACTGTATAGTTGAGGAAATGGAGGTGTGATTGATTCTTTGCATGACTGACTAGGTGTGTGAGTAACTCCATGGATGAGTGACAGTCTGTGAGTGTCTGTTTACACTGATTGTATCTAAGGTTATATTAGAGTCTGAAGAGGTTCATCGTATTATCACATGAATGATATCATCAGTGATGTGATCAGTAATGTCAAATGAGATGTCATCAGTGATGTCATCAGTGATGTCATTTGAGATGTCATCAGTGATGTCATTTGAGATGTCATCAGTGATGTCATCAGTGATGTCACTGACCATGTCATGAATGATGTAATATGTGACATCATCAGCAGTGGATTGCGGGTGCGCGATATATAGTTAGTGCAACTAACTATATATGGAATTTCAATGGTTTTGTGTGAGTAAAATAAGGTTTTGTAAATGCTAATTCCTAACTATATATGGTCTATAACCTATGGTTTTTTCAGTGAATTTTCAAGGTTTTGTAAATGCTAATTCCTAACTATATATGGTCTATAACCTATGGTTTTTTAAGTGAATTTCAATGGTTTTTTAAAAGCTAATATCTGTAGCTGTAAAATGTATTCTTCTTTAAATCTTAAAATATATTTTACATGTTTTTTATACAATTTTTAAAAAAAATATTTTTTTGTTTCGCTCCCAGTCCGCGAACCGGTCAGCTTCCCGTTAGCTCAATTTAAAGCCGCGACTCGGTCCGCGAACCGGTAAACGTTCCTTTAGCGTAACTGTTACGTTAGAATGACGTTTTGCGTTGTCGCGTAATACGTCATTTGACGCGCCAAGTTAGCGGACCCGGAAGCGGACCGGAAAGCGGAGCAAAGCGCGAAACGTAAACACAGCAGGTCATGTGACTCGGTAATAACACTTTTCATTGGTTCATTTCACTTTTGGTTTCCTAATGATGTAATACTAGGTCATGTGATCTAAAATTAACACTTTTCATTGGTTTAGAACTTATACTTTTCCCAAATGATGAAAACCCCTCCTTCTTTCCTCACTCTGACTTTCATCTTGGTGAGAGAAAGACCCTTTTTCATAGTTGAGCAATGGCTTCAGTAGTTGCTTCAGCTGGTGCACCCCCACCACCACCTCCACCTCCTCATGGGAAGAGAGGACCACCTGCTGGAGTAATCATACAACAAGAAGAGGAAGATCAGGAAGAGGAGGAAGAGCAGGAAGAGCCAGAGTTTTTGCCAGAGGAGCCCAGGAGGTATAATCGAAAAGAGAACTACATTTGGCAATTTTTTAAATTTCCTGAGGGGCAAAAAAAAGTGAATGCACGCTATGTGTTTTGCCGTATATGCGATGATAGACTGTCAAGGGGGACTGATAAGAAATACAGCTACGGCAATTACACTATGCATAGGCATATGAGTAGGTGGCACCCAAACAACTATAGTGCTGCCCAGCTACGTGATGAGCAACAAAATCCCCCTGCGATGGCAAGAAGATCGGTTGTTCAAGAAGTGTCGGGACCAGAGGCGAGGGAGATGGTCCCAAACATTCAAATGAACTTTGGGGAAGTGAAGCAAGTGTGCGTGCGCTGTAACCAAATCATTTGCTACAGAGAAAGTAGCATTACTCTAATTATGAAAGCTATTAACAATCATGTTTGCCCGAAACGCCCCAAACAATAAATTCTTCTTTTTTTCATTGCTCCTGTTGAGCCCTTTTCAATGAATCGTTTTTGTTTCCCCCCTCCCCCCAAAAAAACAAAAAAATATCAAAATGTTCAGAAAATACAAAAAAAATAAAAAAAGTTCAGAAAAATAATAAAAAAAATTTAAAACAACAAAAACAAAAACAAAAAGTTCTTTTCAGAACTACCTCCCCATTATAAAAAAATTGGTAGAATTTTTAAAACTCTGCCAACCTCTATTTCTTTTAGTTCGCTTCCCGGTCCGCACTCCGGTACACGAACCGGGAGCGACCCAAAAAATTTTTTTAAAAAAAAGAACAGTAAGTATAAGGGAAGGAAACAGACAGTTATGTTAAAAGAAAGACAGCTATAGGGAGTAAACAAAAGATACTGTTACCCGCAATACACTGCTGATCATGTCACATATTACATCATTCTTGACATGGTCAATGACATCATCAGCAGTGGATTGCGAGTAACATTATCTTTTGTTTACTTCCTATAGCTGTCTTTCTTGTAACATAACTGTCTGTTTCCTTCCCTTATACTTACTGTTCTTGTTTCAAAAATTTTTTTGAGATCATTCAGAAACAGTAACATTAATAGAGACAGAATGAGTGAATAAGAATGAAGAAGTATGAGAAGAGAGGGACTGAGAAAAATACTGGAAGGAGTAGAATAATTAAGTAATAGAGAAAGGAATGAGGGAAGTAGCAAACGCAGGAAAGTAAGGATTAAAGAAATGAAGCAGTAGAACTAATAGATGTTAAATGTGATAGATTAAATGATTGATTCAGGATGACGATAAGGTGTGGCCTCTCCAAAAGTTTGTTTAAGGTGAGGCCTACTCAGGGTTGCATATCAAATGTATGCTTGTTGAAGAATACAGAGGAGATAATACATGTGAAGGCCTACCATTGAAGTAAAACATGTCCACTTCACTCTTGAACAACGGCCAGACCTCTTCTGTGTCCATAGACAGACCTAAACTTCATCTGCACAATGTCATTCGTAAACTTAGAAAACACAAGTAATGTAATTGAAAAATGTGGAGTTTCTTTTGCTCATTTCACAATCACATCACCTGTGTTGCCTTTGCTTAGGTATCTCATAGTGCAGATGTAGTCCAGCATATGAAACAGTACCCAGAAGTGCAGCAGTGTATGCATTAATACATGTGAAGGCCTACCAATGAAGTAAGTCATGTCCACTTATTACATCATTCATGACATGGTCAGTGACATCATCAGCAGTGGATTGCGGGTAGAAAGAGTAGAAAACATTTACCTTATAATTCTTGTTAACTTTTTCAATTCTTTTTTCATACTTTCAATCTGTAAAAGAGAGAACAAACATTTCAAAAATATTAAAACATGTATTTAAAAATTAGAAAAGACAAGGGAAAAGGTTCAAGAACAAACAGTTTTTCAACAACTTTGACATTTACAGAAGCCTCTGCTTCTCTACGTCCCCTACACAATCCTTTTTTTTTTTTATTTTTTTTTATTTTATATTTTCCTTTATTACAACAATTAATTATGAGCATTACCTATAACACAAGCCTTAAATATTGACAAATAAATTATACAATAAATTTTTGGTCAAACACAGAGTACACAATTATATAAATCTACTAAAGTTGAAAAACAGAGTCTAAGATCGACGAAGAAAGAGCCAATAACAAAAACACTCAACATCAAAATCAAAGGTAAAGGCGACTACCTCCCTCTACCCCTAGCTATTCCTTCTTTGGCTCTCTTTCCATTTACATAATGGCTCCCAAATTCTTCTCCCCAACCGTCTTCCATTCCTCCCCTTCCGGGCAAAATTTTTTTCCTCTATATTATGTGCATATAGAGTGTTTGCCAGCCAGCATTGCATTTTCGGAGGGTTTTTATCTAGCCATGCCCTAGCTATTGTTAGTCTATAGACAGCCATTACTACAAAAAGGAATTCAGCATATTGAGTCTGCACATCATCACTCACCCCTAACATAATCAAAGCTGGCGTAAGTGTTATCGCAATATCCAGTGAGTTCGCCAAAAACCCCTCAATTTCCCTAATCAAAGTTCTTAGTTGTGGGCATGAAGCAAAAATGTGTACACTATCTGCTTCCAATTCATTACATCTGGGACAATTGATTCCTTGATTCCCACCCCATTTAGCAATCTTTGCCGGAGTAAAGTACAAAGAGTACAATGTTTTATAATGCTGCGATTGCAGCGGGGCAGCGCATAATATCGTCGATCCGAATTTCAAAGAATCATAAAAGAGTCTAGGATCAATACCCAATTTATCTTCCCATTTTTTACTAAATTTAACTAAATCATCCTGCTTGTCTTTCACCAATGCTGCATAAAGAGATTTAATAGTGCAATCTCCCGACAATTTTATTTTCTCCATTATAGCGACTTTATTAAAACCTGCCGGACCCCCGACTTTATTATTGAGAAAGCTTCTAACCTGTAAATATTTGAAGAATCCCCTATTATCTAAACCGTATTTTCCTCTCAGCTCTGAAAATTGCATAAAGCCATCTTGTGCATAAAAGTCTCCAATTTGTATAACCCCCTTTAGTGCCCACTCTGCCATAGTATAGTCTCCGAAAATTTCCTTGGGGAGTGACCTATTGTTGTTTAATAAGACATATCTGTTGTATCTCCCAAGTTTTACCCTCTTCAAAAATGCATTCCATGTCGTGACAGCTGCTTTGACAGTTTTAAACTTAGTCCTCTTGAAATAGCTGTAATCAATACACTTTAAAAAACAGTTCTCTGCATTTACCCCTAGGGTGACAGCATACACATCTGTAGACATTTTCTGGATTCTATCATCGTCAGGGCTTCCACCAATAAGACCTTGAATATATTGCAGCACACAGGCCATATAATATAAACGAAAATCCGGTGCCCCCCACCCCCCATTTTCTCTAGGGAGTGTCATGTACCTATAAGCTCTCCGGGTTTTACCTTGGGCCCAAATAAACCTATTACATATAGCCTCTATGCAATTAAACCAGCTGGCTTCAATCAACAATGGTACAGCCCTAAATACATACAAAAATTTTGGTAAAATCATCATTTTGATGATATTTGTACAGCCAACTAGCGACAGGTGCAAATTATTCATTCTATCTAAATCTTTTTTCATTTGAGTTATCAAGGGATCCATATTATTTTCCACAATTTTACTTATTTCTGCCGTCATTTGCACCCCTAGATAAGTTGCCATATTTGTCACTCTTCCATCATTACACCTTACTCACTGGTTTTTAACTATCTGCGTCTTGGTTGTGTTCAAGCTATACCCAGAGAACTGGCCAAACCTCTCAGCTTCCGATTCAATTGCCCTAATGGCGGTTACAGGATCTGGAGTCAGAATGGCTACGTCGTCCGCATAAGCTAGTGATTTAAGTCTGCACCCGTTTAGTACTAATGGCAATATTTGTTGATTCATTTCCAGTTTGCGAATATAAGGGTCAAGATACAGAGCGAACAGTAAGGGAGAAGAGGGACAACCCTGCGTGTGTGAATGGCATAGTGTGTGTGAGTGACGTTGTATGTGTGAGTGGCGTTGTGTGTGTGAGTGAGTGGCGTTGCGTGTGTGAATGGTGTTGCGTGTGTGAATGGCGTTGCGTGTGTGAGTGACGTTACTGTGAGGGGGGGGGGAGAGGAGAAATGCACACGGCAGACAGGAGAGGGGACGAAGCGAGGACAGTAGAATGAGAAGGTAAAGCAGCCGGGGCGTTTATAGTGAAGCTAAACTTCACTTCAAAGGTGTGGGAGGAGTACGCCTGAGGAAACAGACGGCGATTTGCTAATGTGTACACGCATTTTAGGTCAATGCACTTGTGTATTGAACCAAAACCCACGGGCACAGCTCCAAATTTGCACATTTAAATAATCTTTGTTTAAAGCTCTATAGTCTGAAGCCCTAAAGTAGGTGAATGTGATTGAAATGTAACGAAAAGAGTAGAAAACATTTACCTTATAATTCTTGTTAACTTTTTCAATTCTTTTTTCATACTTTCAATCTGTGAAAGAGAGAACAAACATTTCCAAAAATATTAAAACATGTATTTAAAAATTAGAAAAGACAAGGGAAAAGGTTCAAGAACAAACAGTTTTTCAACAACTTTGACATTTACAGAAGCCTCTGCTTCTCTACGTCCCCTACACAATCCTAAAGATATTTATTTTAAACAAACAGTATCTTGATGCTGAAAAAGTGAGGCCTATTTTGGAACATGGTGCATCTTTTGCACTGCTGATGTCTCACAATAGTGATGCAATAGCAGCGCAAAAGAGATGTAAAGCCATCATAAAATTGTGTCTAACATTTTAAATGATTGTTTCAGGATGCAAATAAGATGTGTCCTTTCAAGAGGTTTCTTTGAGGTGAGGCCTATTCAGTTTAAAAAAAAAACAGTACCCAGAAGTGCAGCACTGTAAGTATTAACTTTGACACTTACAGAAGCCTCAGTTTCTCCATATCTACCTCACATTTCTAAATGTATATCATAAGTACAAAAAGTAGAACATTAATTATACATGTTAAATGGTTTATTTTTGCTGTTCTCAGAATGTATCAAATTTCCCTTAAATCAGTGACTTGAAGGTATTCATCATGTAACAGCGGGGAAAAAAAAACACAATCAAAATGATTGTGTTTAAAAAACCCATACAACCTAAGAAATCTGAATTCAAAACTCCTTAAAATTAACTTACTTTCCATAACGTCGAAGGATGTCCTATGAACAGCGTACACTCTGTTGTGCTATAAATATTTTCAGCCCGCCACTTTCTGAAAGAAAACCTCCATCGTTTTGAAAAATATGTTACATACAATAAAAGACTTCTCACATTCTACCACATGTTTCCACTTGGCCAAATCATGTTGCAGCGTTTTACAACTCTTGTAATTCTTATAATGAAATCCCGTCATTTTCTATTTTCGCAACTTTCAAAAAGAAAACATTTAAGATTACTTTCACAATCCTGGACTACTAATATCTTTCCCTTCTTTCTCACTCATGTTCTACTTTTCCTATGACACTGATACTGCTTACTATGAAGCAGACTTACTTGCATCAGGTTTATATAGTTGGATTTTTAAATTGACATTATAATTAAAAGTTTTGGACCAATAATCTAGACAGCATTGCAGACTTACATTCCCTCTACTTCATGAACCTTTTGCAATTCCTCAGAGGAAATCCCGAGATTCTTTCCTTAAAATTTTGGTTTTAAAAACACCAGGTAAGAATTTTTAAGGTCAAACGGCAATTTTTTTTTGAAAGTTACAACAGAATCGTTGCAGAATGACCAGCCGTTTCTAGACTTTAAATAAGCTGTGTAATGTCCTGATGTTGTTGAAGGACCATCGTGATAGATAATTGCTACAGTTACAAAAGTCCTTCCTGATATTGACAGCTGAGAAGCAACAACATTTTTTATTAAAGTTGACAATTTTGATCCATCAGGCCTACATCGTTGGATCATTAAAATGACATACTGGCCATATCTTCGTATAAATAATGTTGACATCATTTCAGATTTACATTGGCTACACTCCATGTTGTGATCAGCTGCATTTACTAGCTTATTAAAGGAGACTGATTTACTGTCTGGCAAAGTTAAATATATAAATCTTTCTGAGTCTACACTAGTAGTACTTGATACCATACAGTTCTCGCAGTCATGCTGCCATTGATAAGAAAGCCCAAACAGGTGATCTACATCTACACCCTCATCTTGCAATACATCAAGCATATACATTAAAAACTCCTGACAATCCTGCTGATTATTTTCAGAGAAGTCTGTTTGACCTGAACATTCATCTAACAGATAACGAACTTCAGACACACTTTCTACTTTTGTTCGATCAGTGCTACATTTCTCTAACACAGAATTCAACAAACAGCATAAACTTTGTTCCGAATTGAATACAATCTGTTCTTTTAAAGTCTCTAGTGAAAAGAGAACATTAACCACTACATTTGCATAGCAGTTGACACCAGAACTGTTTTCAAATTGAAAACCGACAACATCTTCAACAGAATCCGTTTTCTTTCTGCTTACAATTTTCGGTTCATCGACTTTTCGGCTTTTTGCTACAACCTCCCTACTATTAGTGATATTTCTTCGTTTGCGGCCTACCACACGTTTCTCAAACAAAGGATATTGAGGCAAATGTGGCGCATACTCTCTTCTTAACCTATTGTATTCCTTAACACAATCTAGATCCGCACAAATGTTTGTGACATCACAATCAATCAAGTACAATCCCGATAAAGTTCTAACTCGTGACAATGCCACATATGCCATACCCTCTTTGAACACAGAACTGCCAATATTCACCAATGCACTATCTACACTTAAACCTTGCGATTTATGGATTGTCACCGCATATGCCAAGCAAACAGGAAACTGTTTACGGCGAACATATAAGTCTTTAACAAGCAAAAATCTAGCAGAACAACGACCAATTAGCTGTACTTCCTCAATGCCATCAAATTTAATTTTTAAAAATTCAATACCATCTCTACTTCTGTATTTCTCAAAATCAACAACATTACCCATTGATCCATTTACCAGACCTCTTTCAACATGTAAATTCCTTCTCAAAATGATTCGGCAATTTAAACACACATTCAAAGTCTTTTCAAAACCCGCTGTTTTAGATATAGTCTTCTCTAATGAATCCAATTTTGATTTCAAATTCTCAGACAAAATAATTGTTGATCCAATATGCTCTATTCTGTCAATAGCTTCAAGTTTCACAATCTCTTGCTTTTCTAAATCCAACATTTTGTTGTTGAAGATGGCACATTCTGCAAGAGTTGGCATCAAACATATTCCGGATTTCTTCTCAGTAATTTTCTGAAAAATATTCTCAGGCACAATGTCTTGTTCTGGATATAAATTTGACAGTAATCGTGCATGTAAAGCTTCTTTCCCATGCTCGGTCACTTTTCCAATTCTAATATCTTGTAGAATATTCTTGTAATCTTCATCCTTCGCCTGACGCATATTTTAATGCAGTTCAGCATAATTGGAGTTTAACCATATATTGACGTTGCCAATGCTCCCTAGGCACTTCCTGGTATCTTCATGCGTGAGTATTTTGAACACAGGTTGTCCTTTTACTGGTGTCAGCTGCAGAAGATCTCCAAAAACAATGATGTGTTTGCCACCAAATAACACATCATACTCAGTTTTAAGAACTTCTTGCATTCTCAAATGCACAAAGGCAAGCATGACATTGGAAACCATGCTTACTTCGTCAATGATAAGAAGTTTCATTTTCCTCAAGACTCTTGAAACTTCACAACAAGCATCCCCAGATAACTTGTGGTATTGTAATTTGTTGTCATGCTCCACTAGCAGCATCAGTAGACGATGCAAAGTAATACCTTTAATGTTATGTGCTGCCAGTCCAGTAGGAGCGGTAACAACACAAGACAGCGATGACTCAGTCCTTTCCTGCAAATAACAAGAAATTGCTTTAATAAGAAAACTTTTTCCAGTTCCCGCTTCTCCACTCACGTACAGTCGGACAGGCTTCAACGACGTACATGAGCACTCTTTCTTCTCATGACTTAATCCATGATCAATTTGCTTGGTAACTTCATCATATATTTTCCTCTGCTCAACGTTGAGTTGTTTTTCCAAGTCTTCTAAGTTAACCGCATCCTCCTGTGCATGTGCCATGGCTCTTTCCACTTCATTCATAGCAGTGGCAGCTTCATTTTCGATAATAGGTCCTCCTAGTGGATCCTGACTCAATGAAACAGAACTCTGACTGTCCTGAGAACTGTCTCTGGCAATCTCGGCTGCAATCGTTGCTTCCTGCTCAATTTCCAAAGTCAACATTTCTTGATATTTGGGAAAAGCAGGACATTCTATGGTCTCCTTAGCAGCAGTGAAAGAGTCTTCGTAACAGAGGAAATCTCCAAGCAGTTCCTCTTCTGCAAGCCAAGGCTTGAAAAGTTGCAAAAGTGCTAAATAGAAAAACTCCTTTTTTTCTGGAGATTCGCCACTCAATTTTCGATGGTTTACTAATTGGCATTTTCTTTGCTTGACCAGACATCCCTCACTTCCAATTACAGCATACACTCCTTTCTCAATATCTTCTTTGATGTTCCTCTTGAATATATAATTTTGTAGAACCTCATATAGACAAACATTCTCAAGGTGACTGCTTCGATTTGGATAATATGTATCCAACATGTTAGTCTTCAAAATGTCGGTACTGTTGGTTTCTTTTCCGCCAAATACTCAATTTCCCGGACAGGTTTTAGAACTCGATTTCGCGTTGCAGCAAGACCAAGACTTGCCCAAATGATACTCCTGGATTTGGCATAGAGACTTGCTGAAGACAACCGGTCAGACATTCGTAAGCTCCAATTTCTCGATGCGACAACATCTTCAGACTGAAACTGTACAACTTCTTGCTGAGGCTCTTTTCATGGGAAATGTCCTCCCACATATCCTTCAATTCTGTCTTTTCTTTTTTGGTGATGTAAGATGTCACATACCGAGCCACAGCCATACAGTTGTCAGCCACAAACTGTATATCCATGTTAGCATTCCACATGGACAAAATCACTGGGTTGTAGTCGTTGATGTACTTGGACTCTTCGTTCCTTTTCAAATTGTATGTATTTTTGGGTGATTTCCTCGTCACATTATGTCGCAGCGAAGACATCAAACTGTTCACTCTTCCTTTAGAAATCACCGGTCGTGGAAAGTTGAAACGACATTTGGTGTAGAACTTGTCCTTGTTTCTGAATTTACGACGACAGTACTTTCCACAACGATGGCTTTGGAAACGTAGAACTTGTTCTCTTAGGCTTTTCTTCTCCGTTGCGTTTGGAACAGCACACGTAGAATACTGTTCTATGAAATTCATCACTAAGTCATCCGGATCTGTTCCAAATTTAGGTGCATCCTTGATCCACAGCAACATATGTATATGAGGAGCACCTCTTGCTTGGTACTCCTTTCTCCAGAAGAAATCCAACACCTCTCCAAGAGGTGGATTCTTCTTATTTGTGATGAAAGACATCATAGCTTCAAATCTATGATTGAAGTACCTGCATACATTCACTGGATCCAAAGAACACAGTTCTCCAGGTGTCTTGAATTCAATGTTTTCAATATTTCCATTTGCCTCTCGTAGAAATTCAAGTAAGTCTTCCCAGCCATACTCGGCACAGCTCAGAGTGAGGAACCATGTTGGAGTTCCTAAGTTCCTCAGCATACATTTTAAATCACCATGACGACGGTACCAGTACTCATTAGTACCACGCTGGCACGCCATGAGATTAATTAGGTGAGAATCCAAAATACTGTCTTGGACATTGACTTTATGCATAAAGTTACTTGCCGAGATGTTTCGCATCTGTATACCACTTTTTAAGATGTGGTTCACTGCATATGACAGTCCAGACAGATCGCTTTCAAACAGGAGATGAAACAAATAGGGAATGCATTGACGAAACCTAGGATCTTCTGCATACAATCGTAAAGTCCGGTATTCAGACGCAGGAATTTGATGAGGTCGCTCATCATATCTTCCTCCTTGACCTGTTGGAAATAGTTGTGGGAAACACCGAGCTTCCAAACTTTCCTCCCAAACACTAATGGGACTCCCTTTGGCTTGTTTCATTTGAAACAACTCAATAGCATTCCCCATGACTTCCTTGGAATGCAAAGGATGAACACTATAATGTTCATATATTTCTTCACTTTTAGAGGCCTCTACTTTCTCAATTTGGCCAGCACACAAATCGCTATCCTCTTCATCACTTACTTCCTCTTCTGCAACATATACATTCTTATAGTACTTATTATTTTTCTTCAAATACAATGTTGCCTTTTTGACTTTCCTAACATCCACTAAATCTTGCCATATTTTCTTATTCTTTGTCGGAACCCCATTAACCAAGATAACCAGAGGTTCCTCTTCTACTTTTTCTACTCCAATTGTGTTAATGTTTTTGTTCAAATCTAGAGGCAAATAAACAACTCTTCCCTTTAATCCTCTCTGTAAATCTGATGGAGGCAACTTCCCTGTCTTTGGCTCCATTCTTACAATAGCCTGAAAAAGATGGATACTTTGAATCAAAATAGATTCATAAGTATTTAAATCCTTCAATTCAGAAGGAATCTCAACCAATTCCAGATTATTATGAACTGCCCTAGCAGGCATCTGGTTTTGGTTTAATTTGTTACAACAATAAGTACACACACGTTGATCCGATCCCAAATCAAAACAATTTTCTACCATCAAGTATGTGGCAAAATCCTTCCATTCACTATTATTTTCCCTTTCACTTTTTGCATATAAATCCACTAACTTAATCTGATTCTTGTAATAAGTGCGTCGACAACACACACAAGTGAAATTAGGCCTCTCACTTGATTTCATCTGAAACGTGGCAATTTCCTTCTGAAATTTATCTGTACTGGAAACCTGTACATTATCTTCAACATTACCCTCTACTTCTGGGTCAATTTGAACATTCTCATCTTTACTTCCAAAGTAACAAAACTCAATTTCTTCACAAATATTCTTGACATCTATTTCAGAACCATGCAAAAGAGCAGCACATAATTGTTTAAGCATAATTGCTGGACTCTTAGCATGATACAACATTCTCACTATTTTCCTGACTTTATTATGATGCACTGCTAGCATCCTGAAATGATGAAAAACACTCTAGCATACTCTCCTGGAAAGACAAGCCAGTGAATGACCACGCAAACCTGTAATTTGTCTCACTCTGCAAGGATCTAATTCTTGCAATAACTTCATTTTCTGCTTCAAACTTTTCTTATTAAATGTCCGTACAAAATCACAAAGCAAATTGATGGAATCCTGTCGCACACTGCAAATAGAATTACACTTCCAAATGTACACAGGACCCTTAGGACGTCTTCCTAAAACCTCATTACCTAACACCTCGTCTGTCTCTGTTGTCACAAGTTTTTCTTTTTCAACTGGACAACCATCCTTCACTTCATAAGCTCGACCACTGGTGTCAACTGCAAACACCAAATCATTATCCTGAAAATAACTCTCCTCATTAAAAAATGCCTCACAACTTGAACTATGCATCCATTCTCCGGAAAAAACTTCAC
This sequence comes from Lissotriton vulgaris, assembly GCF_964263255.1. Taxonomy (NCBI): domain Eukaryota; kingdom Metazoa; phylum Chordata; class Amphibia; order Caudata; family Salamandridae; genus Lissotriton; species Lissotriton vulgaris. The sequence continues at coordinate 39,697 of NW_028247712.1, read as the reverse complement.
AAAAGTTACTACGATTTACTACTCTCTTCCATCTACTATTTGATTTGAAATCAGAAATTACCTTGTTTGGTTTCCTAATTCTATTCATTACCAAAATAAATAACTTTCGCTTAATTTCGAAAGCATGATCAATAATTTTCTCTACATTTTTCTTCTTCTTATAAAATGCCACTTTCTGTTGGCCTTTCTTAATATTTTTTAATAAATTAACTATTATCCTGTTGCGGAACATTCGTTTTCGAATGTCCCTAAACTGTTGTTTCCTTCTACTATCATGCACAGAGTTATCTCTTGCTCAACCAGTAACATTTTTGATTGGTCTTTCCTTTCCATTTAAATTGCTTCTCTTTTTCTGGACTGAAACATTTTTGGTAGAAATACTTTTTTTACTACAAATATTTCTTATGAATGATTTCGTGCTCTTACCCGGAGCTTTCTTGGTGATTTCACAAGTTTTTTGGGGAGAGGACTGCTGCAATAATAGATGATCCTGCTGTCTTTGACGTTTTCTAGCCTTTCTAATTCGATTCTTAGTTGGCATTTTTCAAATTTTGAAATGATCTGCAGTTGAATCTGTGGAAAAATATAATAAAAAATGTTATTAACCACTATTACTAAACAGTAAATGAATAACAGTCGTCAAAAACTTAACACCCTACTTATTATTTAACATAGCAAATCTTTTGCACCACCATTGCGTCACAAAAGTGGCGCACAGTGGTACAAAACAGGCATACACCTATCATAAATCTCTCCCTAACATTTTAAATGATTGATTCAGGATGACGATAAGGGGCCTCATTTATGAGGCCTTGCGTCAGTTTTGCGCTGCGGATGCAGCACTTTTTGTGACGCATCTGCGGCGTAAAACATGCGCCTTGTTGCGCCATATTTAAAAAGTGACGCATCTAGGTAGATGCGTCACTTTTTAAACCCCTGCGCCACATTATACCTGCGTCAGGTATAATGTATGCAGAGGTGGCGTTCCCCCGCAAAAAGCCTCGTAATAGTGACGCAGTGAAATCTATGAGATTTCACTGCGTCAGTTTTAGGATGCTGTTGCGTCAAAATCTTGCGCCTGCCTCACAGCAGGCGTAAGGCTGACGCAAGCCCTTTCACATGGGGCTTTCCCCATGTGAAAGGACGCATTGCTGGAGATGCGTCACTTTTGTGGCACACTCCAGCAATGCGTCACTTTTGCGCTTACAGATGCGTCAGAAATACTGCCGTATCTGTAAGTCCTTGCGACATGATGCGTCATACATTAAATATGACGCATAATTGGTGTCGCAAGGAGTGCGCAGTGAAAAGTGACGCATCGCTGTTTTCACGCAGCGATGCGTCACTTTTCATAAATGAGGCCCAAGGTGTGGCCTATCTAGAGGTTTGTTTGGGCCCAGATCTTTGGACTGGGGTGAATGTGTGTCATTGATCCACATTCGGTCCATCACCTGTTTTGTTTGTTTGCGGTGAGGCCAACACACGGTTGCAGATGAGATTTTTGCTTGTTGAAGAAAACAAAGGAGATAGTACATGTGAAGGCCTACCAATGAAGAAGTCATGTCCACTTCACTCTTGAACAAAGGGCAGACCTCTTTTGAATCTGTGGTCACACCTAAACTTCATCTACACAATGTCATTCATAAACTTAGGAAACACTAGTGATGTAATTGAAAAATGTGGAGTTTCTTTTCCTCATTTCAGAATTACATCACCTGTGTTTCCTCATTGACTTCAAATGTCCTTAATACACATGAAAGCGTTTTTTTGATTGCCCTTGCACAATTTTTGGGTCATTTTTAACATGGCTATGTAACTCCCATAATCAAAATCTAAATTTGCCAAGCACAGGTGGGAGCATATTTACAAGAAACTTGCCCCATGCAGAAAGCTCTTCAATTTAAATGGGAAAAATAACATCATAGACACTCAAATGCCTTTTAAATATGCTCCAAACAACCTATGAAGTTCTAGCAGTACATATCCAGAAATATAATTGATTTCAAAAAAAGTTTTAGAACACAACATATAAATCAATTGTATACCTACATTCAAGATGAAATGACTGAAAATGTCCTTGAGACACATGAAAGCGTTTTTTTGAATGCCCTTGCACCATTTTTGGGACATTTTTAACATGGCTATGTAACTCCCATAATCAAAATCTAAATTTGCCAAGCACAGGTGGGAGCGTATTTACAAGAAACTTGCCCCATGAAGAACGCTTTCCATTTAAAAAGGGAAAAATAACATCATAGACACTCAAATGCCTTATAAATATGGCCCAAACAACCTATGAAGCTCTAGCAGTACATATCCAGAAATGTAATTGATTTAAAAAAATCGTTTTTAAACACAGCATATAAATCAATTGTATACCTACATTCAAGAGGAAATGACTGTAAATGTCCTTAAGACACATGAAAGCGTTTGTTTTGATTGCCCTTGCACCATTTTTGGGACATTTTTAACATGGCTATGTAACTCCCATAATCAAAATCTAAATTTGCCAAGCACAGGTGGGAGCGTATTTACAAGAAACTTGCCCCATGAAGAACGCTTTCCATTGAAAAAGGGAAAAATAACATCATAGACACTCAAATGCCTTATAAATATGACCCAAACAACCTATGAAGCTCTAGCAGTACATATCCAGAAATATAATTGATTTAAAAAAATCGTTTTTAAACACAGCATATAAATCAATTGTATACCTACATTCAAGAGGAAATGACTAAAAATGTCCTTAAGACGCATGAAAGCGTTTTTTTGAATGCCCTTGCACCATTTTTGAGACATTTTTAACATGGCTATGTAACTCCCATAATCAAAATATAAATTTACCAAGCACAGGTGGGAGCGTATTTACAAGAAACTAGCCCCATGAAGAAAGCTCTTCAATTAAAATGGGAACAATAACATCAGAGACACTCAAATGCCTTATAAATATGGCCCAAACAACCTATGAAGCTCTAGCAGAACATATCCAGAAATTTAATTGTTTTCAAAAATCGTTTTTAAACACAACATATCTGTTTCAGCTTACATGAGAGACCATGGAATGGGCTCCATGTACAACAATATCTTGTGTTACTGCATGCCAGAATGCTAAACCGAATATGCAATTACAATTTCTCAAAGAAACAAAATCTATTTGTATATCACTTGAGACAAAGCCACATTTTAAAAACACAGCTTTCTTCATCATTTTCTCCTTAAATCATACTATTCTCTATCTAAATTAAATAAATCTTTTCTCACCTTAGCAAATACATTTTGAGTTTCAAAACAGTCTCAGAAATACTCCAAATTGACTTCAGCAGAACAAAGAGGATGCACTCCAGAGGCTGCAGCTATAGAAAGCACAGAAATACAGATATTCATTACACATATCTCTCATATTAGCCAATCATAACTCTTCCCTCATTTTTTTCAAATCAAAACCCTTCCCCCCTCTGCCCTCTCTGCCTTTTTTGCTTAGCAACCACCTCCTGAAAGACCTCTCATGTTTGCAAGTTCACACAACAATGTTTCAATTGAACTCTGAACTCTCAGTGCACCTGCGTATCCAGTGCAATCTTTCATTAAATGTTTTTTCCTTGACCATTCAAATTACATCTTTCAAAGAACACATCCATGCACCCTAACTTTCTGTGTTCAGAAATGGAAATGCACCAATCACTGCTAATGAATCATTAGCACTGGAAATCCACAGTTTTTTTTCTTTACAAACTCCTACTGTTTCAACTGCCCTTTCATTACCATACTTCATCTAACTGCAGCCCAACCTTCTCTCACCATGTTTAATGTCTGGATTGTTGGACATAGTTACATCTACTGGGCTCAAAGGTATGCTGAGAACAGAAATGTACCTAACCTCAATTTACACGATGTGGAAATTAAGTGGTTGGGCCAAAGAGGATTAAAATGTCACCAATTGATACCATTGGTGAAAACCTTTATGCATTTGCCAAAACCTGACCTGTTAATTGTGCACCGTGGAGGTAATGATTTGGGCACTTTGACTGGGGTAGGTCTGGAAATGCTTTTAAAGGACACCTTTGAGCAATTAATGGCACTTTTCCCTCAAACTGCCTTGGTATATTCAAATATATGCCAAAGACAGAAATGGAGGTGGTCCAATCAATTTTGTCCACAAATTGAGAAGTCGAGGAAGCATGTAAACAAATCTGTTTCAGCTTACATGAGAGACCATGGAATGGGCTCCATGTACAACAATAACTTGCGTTACTACATGCAAGATATCTACAGAGGAGATGGAGTTCACTTTTCAGATGAGGGCAACAGAATTTTCATTTTGAATTTAAGACTGTGCATTGGTACCTACTTATAAGTACCAAAATGTACCATAAACCCAAAAGCTCTTCTCAGAGCTACCCTACATCTGATCACTCACAATTATTATTTTTCTCTAACTTTTTTCTCTAATTTTCATCAAACTACGCTCCAGGAGCGCTACCCGGTACGCGAACTGGAAGCTAACCGCGCAAATTTTTTTTAAAAAATGCTTTTTTCCCGCACATATGGTCCTCCTCAGCCACCCTCAGAAAACCTAGGGGGTCAAGATACATCTACCGTGCCCCCTTCTACCCATTCTGAACATTATTTGCCCTCCATCTTGTATCTTGATTCGACCGAAACACAAAATGGTGGACTCCCGTTACGCTGCTGGTTCGCGGACCGGGACGCATACCGGGAAGCGGTCCAATAAAAAAGGTGGGAAAGTAATTCACAGAAAAACGACTGGAGACATTCTCACCAAATATACATTACCTCATACTACATAACAATCCCTTTCATTTTCACAAATTTGATTGAAATTCCATTTAGCCATTAAGCCTGTAGACCTCTCTAAATACCGTGAGGTAAATTACTTCACAAAACACATCTGAAGTGTTGGAATTGACAACCAATGAAAATGTTACTTTCATTTTCTACTTTTATTACCTGATATTTGATTGGTTATATACCTGAATATATATAAAGGAAGAGAAGAAAACACAGCCATTTTGACTGCTACTTCTTGTTGTACATTACATTTGAATAGTTACTAAACACTTCAACTTGTTTGTGAAGGTAAGTTGTTATTTTTAAAACTGAAGTATATAGTGCACTATAACTTAATATGGTAAACTTTTTCTGATAGTTATATACTATCCCTCTGAAGTAGTTATAGATTTAGATAGACTTTTCTGTTATAGTTATAGATGGAGTTAGGCTTCTCTTGGTTAAATCACATACACTTTGTTATAGTCCTACTTCCACTCTGATACTATACACTGCCAAAAGATAAATTCACTGATAAAAACTGCCTATCTAAAATTAATCCCAACAGTGCCCTATCTCTAGTAATATATATTTTTTTAACCCAATTTCAGGCAAAATGGAAGACGAGCAGCAAGTTCAATTTAAAATTGTACTGGAAGAGAGCAGCCAAGGAAACGTTGATGAATTTATGGATGAAAGTAGGGACCAGGAACTACTTCAATGTGTGGAAGCAGTGGATAACCTGCTTAAAAATGAGGACATTTTACACCCTCATAGACTTCAAAATATATTCAATGACAAATATGAAATTTCTGACAATGAAATGTTAGAAAATTTAATAAATTATGAAACACAATCAAAATAAAAAAAAATGCTTAAAAAATAAAGAAAAAAAAAATAATCAACAAAAACAACAAACAATTAACATACAGTATTTGAAAAGTCTATCATTCTTTTTTCCTTATAGTACGCTGCCCAGAACGCTTTCCGGTTCGCGGACTAGGCGCTCACCACGCAAAAAAAAAAAAAAATGTTGTTTTTTTTTGCCCTGCTGGGCCCTTTTAAAACCTCCACATAAAACCTAGGGGGTCAACGAGCATCTACTATGCCCCCTTATGGTAATTTCCCCCTTTGTTTTGGCCTCCTCTTGTCTCTCGATCCTACCGAGAGACAAGATGGCGACCGCTCCGGACTGTTTAGAATGTTGACAGACACAGGAGAGCCAATCAGATTCGCATCGCAAAGTTCCGTTACGCGAAAAGTACGCGAACCGAAGCGCAGCCCGGAGCGCTGTTACAGATATATATCTTTTTTTGAACATTAATTTCTCAAAATCCACTGAAGCACATATATTGAGACCTAGCAAAGGCACATCGGGCTAACAGTCCCTACAATTTTGCCAAGTTTTGTGGAAATCCATTCAGCCGTTCGGGCTAAAAGTGAGGCCAACCGCCCTATGGAAATTAACATGGGACCCCCCTTTTTTCTCGGCCCCCCCTTGACGAACACCCCCCAAATTTTCAGGGGTTGCTCAGAAACAAAATGTGCCATTTTCCTGAAAATTTCAGCCGATTCCGTCCACAAACGCCAAAGTTATTAGACATAGAATTTTCAAAAATCCCATAGGGAAAAAATCCTAACTATGTATACCTACTGGCGACCAGTAGGTAATAATATATATATATATATATATATATATATATATATATATATATATATATATATATATATATATATATATATATATATATATATATATATATATATATATATATATATATATATATATGCAAATCCAAGGAAAGTATGGTTGGCCCCAGTTTCTAGAAACCTTGGGGTATTAAGCGGTGTTGAGGGATTGAGAATTATTTGTACCTCCACCGAAATGCCTATTGTGCTGGGAACAGCAAAATATTTGGGTTGGGCATGGACTATTAGGCGGAGGGCTCTACCTTCCAACATGTACTAATTTTATAATAATTACTAACATTTTTGTTAAAGCTTGCACAACTTCTTAAAATGTATTTTATGTGTACGGAATATGAATTTTAATTGTAATGTATTTTAAAATGTATGAATTTTAAAATGTATGTTTTGTGCTTTTATGAGTGTACAACTCGAATAAAGCTTTTTCAATCAATATATATATATATATATATATATATATATATATATATATATATATATATTCAATGAAAAAACCATAGGTTATAGACCATATATAGTTAGGAATTAGCATTTTCAAAACCATATTTTACTCACACAAAACCATTGAAATTCCATATATAGTTAGTTGCCCTAACTATATATCGCGCACCCGCAATCCACTGCTGATGATGTCACATATTACATCATTCATGACATGGTCAGTGACATCACTGATGACATCACTAATGACAACACCCAGTGACTGTATGTTTCTGTAGAGTTAAAATATGTCTTACATATTGAAGAATGAGTGGATGTATAAGTGTCTGGATGAAGGATTTAGTAGGTGCATGACTGACTGTATGAGTGAGTGATTAGATGTGTCTCACTGAGTGCATGGGTTAGTGACTAAACTGTCTTAATTTGTGCATCAGTATGTCTGTTGTTCTGTAAGCTGCTGCATGTGTTGATCAGTAGCTATATTAGTAACTATATGGGTTATTGATTGGTTGCCCAAGTATTTGTATGGGAGACTGAGTGTGTGTGTGGGTGGCTGGGAGGTGTGTGACTCTGTGCATAGATGTGTGAGTAGTTGATTTACTATATGTATAGGTTCAAAAGTTCATGTGGAAACAGCTGTATGGGCGGTTGACTGTGTGCATGAGTGTATTGGTGAGTGAATGGATATCTCAGTGCTACATGTCAAAGTAAGTACATATGTAAAACACAGTACATGTGAGAGTAGACATATATAAATAACTGTGCAGAAGAGCCAGTGAATGTGTGAGTGGCTGCATGGATCATTGAAACTTGTATCAGTGATTGTATAAGAGAGTAAAAATATGTTAGAATATGTTTGAATTAGTAAGGTGTGTATAACTGTATAGTTGAGGAAATGGAGGTGTGATTGATTCTTTGCATGACTGACTAGGTGTGTGAGTAACTCCATGGATGAGTGACAATCTGTGAGTGTCTGTTTACACTGAGTGTATCTAAGGTTATATTAGAGTCTGAAGAGGTTCATCGTATTATCACATGAATGATATCATCAGTGATGTCATCAGTAATGTCAAATGAGATGTCATCAGTGATGTCATTTGAGATGTCATCAGTGATGTCATTTGAGTTGTCATTAGTGATGTCATCAGTGATGTCACTGACCATGTCATGAATGATGTAATATGTGACATCATCAGCAGTGGATTGCGGGTGCGCGATATATAGTTAGGGCAACTAACTATATATGGAATTTCAATGGTTTTGTGTGAGTAAAATATGGTTTTGAAAATGCTAATTCCTAATTATATATGGTCTATAACCTATGGTTTTTTCATTGAATTTCAATGGTTTTTTAAAAGCTAATATCTGTAGCTGTAAAATGTTTTTTTCTTTATATCCCAAATTATATTTTATATGTTTATGATTATTTTTAAAAAAAATATTTTTGGGGTTCGCTCCTTTTTCGCGTACCGGGAAGCTTTCCGTTAGCTCAATTTGATGCCGCGACCCGGTCCGCTAACCGGTAAACGTTCCGTTCACGCAACTACCGCATCAGAAATCAACATCGTGACGCGTCGCGGAAACGCGACATATCACGTTGTCGCGTAATACGTCTTATGACGCGCCGTGTTAGCGCTCCCGGAAGTGCTCCGGAACGCGAACCGGAAGCGATTCGAAGCGCGGCGCGCTCCGCGTAACGTGAGCGGAACAGGTCATGTGACTTGTTCATTAAAGTTTTCATTGGTTCATTTCACTTTTGGTTTCCTAATGATGTAACACTAGGTCATGTGACCTAAAAATAACACTTTTCATTGGTTTAGAACTATTTCTTTTCCCAAATGATAAAAGCTCCCACCTTTTTTCTCACTCTGACTTTCAACTTTGAGAAAGGAAGACCTGAACATTTTCTCTGATGGCTTCAATAGTAGCTTCAGCTTCTGCACCCCCACCCCCACCACCACCATCTCCTAATAGGAAGAGAGGACCCCCTGCACAATTTATTGGAAACATAGAGGAGGAAGAGGAAGAAGAAGACAGAGAGGAAGAAGAGGGACCAAAATTTGTCCAAGAGTTACCCCGGGTATCTCATCGGAAAGAAAGCTTTATCTGGCAATTTTTTAGCATTCCTCCTGGAGAAAAAAAAGTCAATGCACGCCATGCTATGTGCCTTATCTGCAAAGAAAAGTTATACAGGGGAACTAATAAAAAACACAGCTTTGGAAATCACACGATGCACCGACATATGCAGAGGTGGCATCCAATCAACTATAGTCGTGCAGAGATGCGTGAACTACAACAGAACCCCCAAACTTCGGTGGCTAGAACATCTTCTGATCTCTCTCTCTCAGTGGCAGAGGCGAACGAAACAGTGCCAAACATACAAAAAAAATGTGTGCATCTGAAGCTGACATGCTTGTATTGTGGAACACTAATTTCATGCGCTAACATGAGTGTGAAATTGATTAATCTGGCTTTCGAGAAACACCAATGTTCCAAACGCAAGAAGTTTTAATTTTTTTTTTTTGCTCCTGTTGAGCCATTTTCAATGCCTCTTTCTGTTCTTTCCCTTTGAAAAAAAACAAAAAAAACAAAAAAGTGTTCAAAAAATACAAAAAAATGAAATAATGTTCAAAAAAGAAAAAAAATATATAAAAGAAAAAAAAAAAAAAAGTTCTTTTCAGAACTACCTCCCCTTTTTACAAAAATTGCTAGAAAGTGTAACACTCTGGCAAGCTGTTTTTTTTTTAGTTCGCTTTCCGGTTCGCTCGCCGGTACCCGAACCGGGAGCTAACCCCAAATTTAAAAAAAAATAAAAATAAAGGAGTAAGTACAAGAGAAGAAAACAGAGAGTGATGTAAAAAGAAAGACAGCTATAGGGTTTAAACCAGAAATGGTGTTTAATAGATTTATTTACCTAAGAAGAGAAGTAAGAGGATATAATTGTGGAAAACAAAATACATAAGGAAGTGAAAGAATCAAGCATTGAAAATGCAATAGGTTTCACAATAGAAGAGTTTGTTTGTTTGGTTTTGCAAATGGATGAGTGGCGTTGTGTGGATGAGAGGCATTGCGTGGATAATTGGCGTTGTGTGGATTATTGGTATTGCGTGGATGAGTGGTATTGCGTGGATTAGTGGCATTGCGTGGATGAATTGCGTGTGTGAATGGCATAGTGTGTGTGAGTGACGTTGTATGTGTGAGTGGCGTTGTGTGTGTGAGTGAGTGGCGTTGCGTGTGTGAATGGTGTTGCGTGTGTGAATGGCGTTGCGTGTGTGAGTGACGTTACTGTGAGGGGGGGGAGAGGAGAAATGCACACGGCAGACAGGAGAGGGGACGAAGCGAGGACAGTAGAATGAGAAGGTAAAGCAGCCGGGGCGTTTATAGTGAAGCTAAACTTCACTTCAAAGGTGTGGGAGGAGTACGCCTGAGGAAACAGACAGCGATTTGCTAATGTGTACACGCATTTTAGGTCAATGCACTTGTGTATTGAACCAAAACCCACGGGCACAGCTCCAAATTTGCACATTTCAATAATCTTTGTTTAAAGCTCTATAGTCTGAAGCCCTAAAGTAGGTGAATGTGATTGAAATGTAACGAAAAGAGTAGAAAACATTTACCTTATAATTCTTGTTAACTTTTTCAATTCTTTTTTCATACTTTCAATCTGTGAAAGAGAGAACAAACATTTCCAAAAATATTAAAACATGTATTTAAAAATTAGAAAAGACAAGGGAAAAGGTTCAAGAACAAACAGTTTTTCAACAACTTTGACATTTACAGAAGCCTCTGCTTCTCTACGTCCCCTACACAATCCTAAAGATATATATATTAAACAAACAGTATCTTGATGCTGATGAAGTGAGGCCTATTTTGGAACATGGTGCATCTTTTGCACTGCTGATGTCTCACAATAGTGATGCAATAGCAGCGCAAAAGAGATGTAAAGCCATCATAAAATTATGTCTAACATTTTAAATGATTGTTTCAGGATGCAAATAAGATGTGTCCTTTCAAGAGATTTCTTTGAGGTGAGGCCTATTCAGTTTTTTAAAAAAACAGTACCCAGAAGTGCAGCACTGTAAGCAATAACTTTGACACTTACAGAAGCCTCAGTTTCTCCATATCTACCTCACATTTCTAAATGTATATCATAAGTACAAAAAGTAGAACATTAATTATACATGTTAAATGGTTTATTTTTGCTGTTCTCAGAATCTATCAAATTTCACTTAAATCAGTGACTTGAAGGTATTCATCATGTAACAGCGGGGAAAAAAAACACAATCAAAATGATTGTGTTTAAAAAAACCATACAACATAAGAAATCTGAATTCAAAACTCCTTAAAATTAACTTACTTTCCATAACGTCGAAGGATGTCCTATGAACAGCGTACACTCTGTTGTGCTATAAATATTTTCAGCCCGCCACTTTCTGAAAGAAAACTTCCATCGTTTTGAAAAATATGTTACATACAATAAAAGACTTCTCACATTCTACCACATGTTTCCACTTGGCCAAATCATGTTGCAGCGATTTACAACTCTTGTAATTCTTGTAATCAAATCCCGTCATTTTTTATTTTCGCAACTTTCAAAAAGAAAACATTTAAGATTACTTTCACAATCCTGGACTACTAATATCTTACCCTTCTTGCTCACTCATGTTCTACTTTTCCTATGACACTGATACTGCTTACTATGAAGCAGACTTACTTGCATCAGGTTTATATAGTTGGATTTTTAAAATGACATTATAATTAAAAGTTTCGGACCAATAATCTAGACAGCATTGCAGACTTACATTCCCTCTACTTCATGAACCTTTTGCAATTCCTCAGAGGAAATCCCGAGATTCTTTCCTTAAAATTTTTAGTTTTAAAAACACCAGGTAAGAATTTTTAAGGTCAAACGGCAATTTGTTTTTGAAAGTTACAACAGAATCGTTGCAGAATGACCAGCCGTTTCTAGACTTTAAATAAGCTGTGTAATGTCCTGATGTTGCTGAAGGACCATCGTGATAGATAATTGCTACAGTTACAAAAGTCCTTCCTGATATTGACAGCTGAGAAGCAACAACATTTTTTATTAAAGTTGACAATTTTGATCCATCAGGCCTACATCGTTGGATCATTAAAATGACATACTGGCCATATCTTCGTATAAATAATGTTGACATCATTTCAGATTTACATTGGCTACACTCCATGTTGTGATCAGCTGCATTTACTAGCTTATTAAAGGAGACTGATTTACTGTCTGGCAAAGTTAAATATATAAATCTTTCTGAGTCTACACTAGTAGTACTTGATACCATACAGTTCTCGCAGTCATGCTGCCATTGATAAGAAAGCCCAAACAGGTGATCCACATCTACACCCTCATCTTGCAATACATCAAGCATATACATTAAAAACTCCTGACAATCCTGCTGATTATTTTCAGAGAATTCTGTTTGACCTGAACATTCATCTAACAGATAACGAACTTCAGACACACTTTCTACTTTTGTTCGATCAGTGCTACATTTCTCTAACACAGAATTCAACAAACAGCATAAACTTTGTTCCGAATTGAACACAATCTGTTCTTTTAAAGTCTCTAGTGAAAAGAGAACATTAACCACTACATTTGCATAGCAGTTGACACCAGAACTGTTTTCAAATTGAAAACCGACAACATCTTCAACAGAATCCGTTTTCTTTCTGCTTACAATTTTCGGTTCATCGACTTTTCGGCTTTTTGCTACAACCTCCCTACTATTAGTGATATTTCTTCGTTTACGGCCTACCACACGTTTCTCAAACAAAGGATATTGAGGCAAATGTGGCGCATACTCTCTTCTTAACCTATTGTATTCCTTAACACAATCTAGATCCGCACAAATGTTTGTGACATCACAATCAATCAAGTACAATCCCGATAAAGTTCTAACTCGTGACAATGCCACATATGCCATACCCTCTTTGAACACAGAACTGCCAATATTAACCAATGCACTATCTACACTTAAACCTTGCGATTTATGGATTGTCACCGCATAAGCCAAGCAAACAGGAAACTGTTTACGGCGAACATATAAGTCTTTAACAAGCAAAAACCTAGCAGAACAACGACCAATTAGCTGTACTTCCTCAATGCCATCAAATTTAATTTTTAAAAATTCAATACCATCTCTACTTCTGTATTTCTCAAAATCAACAACATTACCCATTGATCCATTTACCAGACCTCTTTCAACATGTAAATTCCTTCTCAAAATGATTCGGTAATTTAAACACACATTCAAAGTCTTTTCAAAACCCGCTGTTTTAGATATAGTATTCTCTAATGAATCCAATTTTGATTTCAAATTCTCAGACAAAATAATTGTTGATCCCATATGCTCTATTCTGTCAATAGCTTAAAGTTTCACAATCTCTTGCTTTTCTAAATTCAACATTTTGTTGTTGAAGATGGCACATTCTGCAAGAGTTGGCATCAAACATATTCCGGATTTCTTCTCAGTAATTTTCTGAAAAATATTCTCAGGCACAACGTCTTGTTCTGGATATAAATTTGACAGTAATCGTGCATTTAAAGCTTCTTTCCCATGCTCGGTCACTTTTCCAATTCTAATATCTTGTAGAATATTCTTGTAATCTTCATCCTTTGCCTGACGCATATTTTCATGCAGTTCAGCATAATTGAAGTTTAACCATATATTGACGTTGCCAATGCTCCCTAGGCACTTCCTGGTATCTTCATGCGTGAGTATTTTGAACACAGGTTGTCCTTTTACTGGTGTCAGCTGCAGAAGATCTCCGAAAGCAATGATGTGTTTGCCACCAAATAACACATCATACTCAGTTTTAAGAACTTCTTGCATTCTCAAATGCACAAAGGCAAGCATGACATTGGAAACCATGCTTACTTCGTCAATGATAAGAAGTTTCATTTTCCTCAAGACTCTTGAAACTTCACAACAAGCATCCCCAGATAACTTGTGGTATTGTAATTTGTTGTCATGCTCCACTGGCAGCATCAGTAGACGATGCAAAGTAATACCTTTAATGTTATGTGCTGCCAGTCCAGTAGGAGCGGTAACAACACAAGACAGCGATGACTCAGTCCTTACCTGCAAATAACAAGAAATTGCTTTAATAAGGAAACTTTTTCCAGTTCCCGCTTCTCCACTCACGTACATTCGGACAGGCTTCAACGACGTACATGAGCACTCTTTCTTCTCATGACTTAATCCATGATCAATTTGCTTGGTAACTTCATCATATATTTTCCTCTGCTCAACGTTGAGTTGTTTTTCCAAGTCTTCTAAGTTAACCGCATCCTCCTGAGCATGTGCCATGGCTCTTTCCACTTCATTCATAGCAGTGGCAGCTTCAGTTTCGATAATAGGTCCTCCTAGTGGATCCTGACTCAATGAAACAGAACTCTGACTGTCCTGAGAACTGTCTCTGGCAATCTCGGCTGCAATTGTTGCTTCCTGCTCAATTTCCAAAGTCAACATTTCTTGATATTTGGGAAAAGCAGGACATTCTATGGTCTCCTTAGCGGCAGTGAAAGAGTCTTCGTAACAGAGGAAATCTCCAAGCAGTTCCTCTTCTGCACGCCAAGGCTTGAAAAGTTGCAAAAGTGCTAAATAGAAAAACTCCTTTTTTTCTGGAGATTCGCCACTCAATTTTCGATGGTTTACTAATTGGCATTTTCTTTGCTTGACCAGACATCCCTCACTTCCAATTACAGCATACACTCCTTTCTCAATATCTTCTTTGATGTTCCTCTTGAATATGTAATTTTGTAGAACCTCATATAGACAAACATTCTCAAGGTGACTGCTTCGATTTGGATAATATGTATCCAACATGTTGGTCTTCAAAATGTCGGTACTGTTTGGCTCCTTTTCCGCCAAATACTCAATTTCCCGGACAGGTTTTAGAATTCGATTTCGCGTTGCAGCAAGACCAAGACTCGCCCAAACGATACTCCTGGATTTGGCATAGAGACTTGCTGAAGACAACCGGTCAGAACATTCGTAAGCTCCGATTTCTCGATGCGACAACATCTTCAGACTGAAACTGTACAACTTCTTGCTGAGGCTCTTTTCATGGGAAATGTCCTCCCACATATCCTTCAATTCTGTCTTTTCTCTTTTGGTGATGTAAGATGTCACATACCGAGCCACAGCCATACAGTTGTCAGCCACAAACTGTATATCCATGTTAGCATTCGACATGGACAAAATCACAGGGTTGTAGTCGTTGATGTACTTGGACTCTTCGTTCCTTTTCAAATTGTATGTATTTTTGGGTGATTTCCTCGTCACATTATGTCGCAGCGAAGACATCAAACTGTTCACTCTTCCTTTAGAAATCACCGGTCGTGGAAAGTTGAAACGAGATTTGGTGTAGAACTTGTCCTTGTTTCTGAATTTACGACGACAGTACTTTCCACAACGATGGCTTTGGAAACGTAGAACTTGTTCACTTAGGCTTTTCTTCTCCGTTGCGTTTGGAACAGCACACGTAGAATACTGTTCTATGAAATTCATCACTAAGTCATCCGGATCTGTTCCAAATTTAGGTGCATCCTTGATCCACAGCAACATATGTATATGAGGAGCACCTCTTGCTTGGTACTCCTTTCTCCAGAAGAAATCCAACACCTCTCCAAGAGGTGGATTCTTCTTATTTGTGATGAAAGACATCATAGCTTCAAATCTATGATTGAAGTACCTGCATACATTCACTGGATCCAAAGAACACAGTTCTCCAGGTGTCTTGAATTCAATGTTTTCAATATTTCCATTTGCCTCTCGTAGAAATTCAAGTAAGTCTTCCCAGCCATACTCGGCACAGCTCAGAGTGAGGAACCATGTTGGAGTTCCTAAGTTCCTCAGCATACATTTTAAATCACCATGACGACGGTACCAGTACTCATTAGTACCACGCTGACACGCCATGAGATTAATTAGGTGAGAATCCAAAATACTGTCTTGGACATTGACTTTATGCATAAAGTCACTTGCCGAGATGTTTCGCATCTGTATACCACTTTTTAAGATGTGGTTCACTGCATATGACAGTCCAGACAGATCGCTTTCAAACAGGAGATGAAACAAATAGGGAATGCATTGACGAAACCTAGGATCTTCTGCATACAATCGTAAAGTCCGGTATTCAGACGCAGGAATTTGATGAGGTCGCTCATCATATCTTCCTCCTTGACCTGTTGGAAATAGCTGTGGGAAACACCGAGCTTCCAAACTTTCCTCCCAAACACTAATGGGACTCCCTTTGGCTTGTTTCATTTGAAACAACTCAATTGCATTCCCCATGACTTCCTTGGAATGCAAAGGATGAACACTATAATGTTCATATATTTCTTCACTTTTAGAGGCCTCTACTTTCTCAATTTGGCCAGCACACAAATCGCTATCCTCTTCATCACTTACTTCCTCTTCTGCAACATATACATTCTTATAGTACTTATTATTTTTCCTCAAATACAATGTTGCCTTTTTGACTTTCCTAACATCCACTAAATCTTGCCATATTTTCTTATTCTTTGTCGGAACCCCATTAACCAAGATAACCAGAGGTTCCTCTTCCACTTTTTCTACTCCAATTGTGTTAATGTTTTTGTTCAAATCTAGAGGCAAATAAACAACTCTTCCCTTTAATCCTCTCTGTAAATCTGATGGAGGCAACTTCCCTGTCTTTGGCTCCATTCTTACAATAGCCTGAAAGGGATGGATACTTTGAATCAAAATAGATTCATAAGTATTTAAATCCTTCAATTCAGAAGGAACCTCAACCAATTCCAGATTATTATGAACCGCCCTAGCAGGCATCTGGTTTTGGTTTAATTTGTTACAACAATAAGTACACACACGTTGATCCGATCCCAAATCAAAATAATTTTCTACCATCAAGTATGTGGCAAAATCCTTCCATTCACTATTATTTTCCCTTTCACTTTTTGCATATAAATCCACTAACTTAGTCTGATTCTTATAATAAGTGCGTCGACAACACACACAAGTGAAATTAGGCCTCTCACTTGATTTCATCTGAAACGTGGCAATTTCCTTCTGAAATTTATCTGTACTAGAAACCTGTACATTATCTTCAACATTACCCTCTACTTCTGGGTCAATTTGAACATTCTCATCTTTACTTCCAAAGTAACAAAACTCAATTTCTTCACAAATATTCTTGACATCTATTTCAGAACCATGCAAAAGAGCAGCACATAATTGTTTAAGCATAATTGCTGGACTCTTAGCATGATACACCATTCTCACTAATTTTCTCACTTTATTATGATGCACTGCTAGCATCCTGAAATGATGAAAAACACTCTGGCATACTCTCCTGGAAAGACAAGCCAGTGAATGACCACGCAAACATGTCATTTGTCTCACTCTGCAAGGATCTAATTCTTGCAACAACTTCATTTTCTGCTTCAAACTTTTCTTATTAAATGTCCGTACAAAATCACAAAGCAAATTGATGGAATCCTGTCGCACACTGCAAATAGAACTACACTTCCAAATGTACACAGGACCCTTAGGACGTCTTCCTAAAACCTCATTACCTAACATCTCGTCTGTCTCTGTTGTCACAATTTTTTCTTTTTCAACTGGACAACCATCCTTCACTTCATAAGCTCGACCACTGGTGTCAACTGCAAACACCAAATCATTATCCTGAAAATAACTGTCCTCATTAAAAAATGCCTCACAACTTGAACTATGCATCCATTCTCCGGAAAAAACTTCACAAAAGTTACTACGATTTACTACTCTCTTCCATCTACTATTTGATTTGAAATCAGAAATTACCTTGTTTAGTTTCCTAATTCTATTCATTACCAAAATAAATAACTTTCGCTTAATTTCGAAAGCATGATCAATAATTTTCTCTACATTTTTCTTCTTCTTATAAAATGCCACTTTCTGTTGGCCTTTCTTAATATTTTTTAATAAATTAACTATTATCCTGTTGCGGAACATTCGTTTTCGAATGTCCCTAAACTGTTGTTTCCTTCTACTATCATGCACAGAGTTATCTCTTGCTCTAGCAGTAACATTTTTGATTGGTCTTTCCTTTCCATTTAAATTGCTTTTCTTTTTCTGGACTGAAACATTTTTTGTTGAAATACTTTTTTTACTACAAATATTTCTTATGAATGATTTTGTGCTCTTACCCGGAGCTTTCTTGGTGATTTCACAAGTTTTTTGGGGAGAGGACTGCTGCAATAATAGATGATCTTGCTGTCTTTGACGTTTTCTAGCCTTTCTAATTCGATTCTTAGTTGGCATTTTTCAAATTTTGAAATGATCTGCAGTTGAATCTGTGGAAAAATTTAATAAAAAATGTTATTAACCACTATTACCAAACAGTAAATGAATAACAGTCATCACCTCTTCCCACAATAATATTTCCCTTCTTTCTTTCTTTGCACTCCTCTTTTTCCTCACCTCAGTTATAGTTGCAATCTCAGCGCTGGGACGCTCACGGGCAGCCATGCGCTATATAAATCCTGCTTTCATTTCATTTCATTTCATCAAAAACTTAACACCCTACTTATTATTTAACATAGCAAATCTTTTGCACCACCACTGCGTCACAAAAATGACACACAGTGGTACAAAACAGGCATACACCTATCATAAATCTCTCCCTAACATTTTAAATGATTGATTCAGGATGACGATAAGGTGTGGCCTATCTAGAGGTTTGTTTGGGCCCAGATCTTTGGACTGGGGTGAATGTGTGTCATTGATCCACATTCGGTCCATCACCTTTTTTGTTTGTTTGAGGTGAGGCCAACACATGGTTGCAGATGAGATTTTCGCTTGTTGAAGAAAATAAAGGAGATAATACATGTGAAGGCCTACCAATGAAGTAAGTCATGTCCACTTCACTCTTGAACAAAGGGCAGACCTCTTTTGAATCTGTGGTCACACCTAAACTTCATCTGCACAATGTCATTCATAAACTTAGGAAACACTAGTGATGTAATTGAAAAACCCCTCAGCCAACTCCAACGACATCACCCCCTCTCAAGCCCACAGCGACTCCCTAGCCTCATTCTTCCACAACAAAATTGCAGACATCCACAACAGCTTCGACAACCGACCCGAAGACCAACCCACCCAACCCCCTGCAGGACCCCCACCCCCCCTGAACATCCTCAATGACTGGAAGCCAATCTCCACTGAGGACACCATCCGTCTGATGAACTCTATCCACTCAGGATCCCCCACAGACCCATGCCCTCACCACATCTTCAACAAAGCAGACTCCATTATAGCACCGCACCTCCGAGATGTCATCAACTGCTCCCTCAACTCCGCAACGTTCCCGGAAAGCTGGAAACACGCAGAACTCAGCGCCCTCCTGAAGAAACCCACAGCTGACCCCACCGAACTCAAAAACTACCGCCCTATCTCACTCCTTCCATTCCCGGCCAAAGTCATCGAGAAAGCGGTCAACAACCAGCTCGCCGCATTCCTCGAAACCAACAAATCCCTCGACTCCTCACAATCCGGCTTCCGAGCCAAGCACAGCACTGAAACCGCCCTCATAGCAGCAACTGACGACATTCGAACTCTACTGGACAATGGAGACACAGTCGCCCTCATCCTCCTCGACCTCTCCGCAGCCTTCGACACGGTCTGTCATAGCACCCTTTTACAACGCCTCAGAAACGTCGGAATCCAAGGAAAAGCACTGGAATGGATCACCTCGTTCCTCACCGGAAGAACTCAGAGAGTCCGCCTCCCACCATTCAAGTCTGAGGCCACTGAAGTCATCTGCGGCGTACCACAAGGTTCTTCACTCAGCCCCACCCTCTTCAACGTATACATGAGCCCCCTCGCGGTCATCGCACGCCAACACAACCTCAACATCATCTCCTACGCCGATGACACTCAACTGATCCTATCTCTCACCAGAGACCCTAACACTGCCAAAACCAACCTGCATGAAGGAATGAAAGAAGTAGCTGACTGGATGAAACACAGCCGTCTGAAACTGAACTCAGACAAAACAGAAGTCCTCATCCTAGACACTTCCCCCTCCGCCTGGGATGACTCTTGGTGGCCAGAGGCCCTTGGAAAAGCACCCATCCCGACGGACCACGCACGGAACCTAGGCGTCATCCTGGATTCCTCACTCTCGATGAACAGACAAGTCAACGCCGTTTCTTCATCTTGCTTCAACATTCTTCGCGTGCTCAAAAAAACATTTCGTTGGATCCCCACCGAATCTAGAAAAACGGTCACCCACGCTCTGGTCACTAGCCGACTGGACTACGGAAACACCCTCTACGCCGGTACCACCGCAAAACTCCAGAAAAAACTCCAACGCATCCAGAACGCTTCAGCCAGGCTCATATTAGACATCCCGCGTAAAGAACACATCTCTGGTCACCTGAAAAACCTCCACTGGCTCCCCGTCAATAAGAGAATTACTTTCCGGCACCTAACCCACGCACACAAAGCACTCTACGAAATCGGACCCGAATGCCTCAACACACGACTGTCCTTCTACACCCCCTCCCGCCAGCTACGATCCTCCAACCAAGCCCTTGCCACTGTACCTCGCATCAACAAAACCACCATGGGAGGTAGATCCTTCTCCTACCTAGCAGCTAAAACCTGGAACTCACTTCCCACTCACCTTCCCCTTACTCAGAACCACCTAGCATTCAGAAAGCAACTTAAAACGTGGATATTTGACAAGTAATTCCCCACCCTTCTTCAAGCGCCTTGAGACCCTCTGCGTATGTAGCGCGCTATATAAATTTATTGACTTGACTTGACTTGACTCATTTCAGAATTACATCACCTGTGTTTCCTCATTGACTTAAAATGTCCTTAATACACATGAAAGCGTTTTTTTGATTGCCCTTGCACCATTTTTGGGTCATTTTTAACATGGCTATGTTACTCCCATAATCAAAATCTAAATTTGCCAAGCACAGGTGGGAGCGTATTTACAAGAAACTTGCCCCATGAAGAACGCTTTCCATTTAAAAAGGGAAAAATAACATCATAGACACTCAAATGCCTTATAAATATGGCCCAAACAACCTATGAAGCTCTAGCAGTACATATCCAGAAATGTAATTGATTTCAAAAATGGTTTTTAAACACAACATATAAATCAATTGTATACCTACATTCAGTTGGAAATGACTGTAAATGTCCTTGAGACACATGAAAGCGTTTTTTTGAATGCCCTTGCACCATTTTTGGGACATTTTTAACATGGCTATGTAACTCCCATAATCAAAATCTAAATTTGCCAAGCACAGGTGGGAGCGTATTTACAAGAAACTTGCCCCATGAAGAACGCTTTCCATTTAAAAAGGGAAAAATAACATCATAGACACTCAAATGCCTTATAAATATGACCCAAACAACCTATGAAGCTCTAGCAGTACATATCCAGAAATGTAATTGATTTCAAAAAATCGTTTTTAAACACAGCATATAAATCAATTGTATACCTACATTCAAGAGGAAATGACTGAAAATGTCCTTGAGACACATGAAAGCGTTTTTTTGAATGCCCTTGCACCATTTTTGGGACATTTTTAACATGGCTATGTAACTCCCATAATCAAAATCTAAATTTGCCAAGCACAGGTGGGAGCGTATTTACAAGAAACTTGCCCCATGAAGAACGCTTTCCATTTAAAAAGGGAAAAATAACATCATAGACACTCAAATGCCTTATAAATATGACCCAAACAACCTATGAAGCTCTAGCAGTACATATCCAGAAATGTAATTGATTTCAAAAATCGTTTTTAAACACAACATATCTGTTTCAGCTTACATGAGAGACCATGGAATGGGCTCCATGTACAACAATAACTTGTGTTACTGCATGCCAGAATGCTACACCGAATATGCAATTACAATTTCTCAAAGAAACAAAATCTATTTGTATATCACTTGAGACAAAGCCACATTTTAAAAACACAGCTTTCTTCATCATTTTCTCCTTAAATCATACTATTCTCTATCTAAATTAAATAGATCTTTTCTCACCTTAGCAGATACTTTTTGAGTTTCAAAACAGTCTCAGAAATACTCCAAATTGTCTTCAGCAGAACAAAGAGGATGCACTCCAGAGGCTGCAGCTATAGAAAGCACAGAAATGCTGATATTCATTACACATATCTCTCATATTAGCCAATCATAACTCTTCCCTCACTTTTTTCAAA
The DNA here is from genome assembly GCF_964263255.1 of Lissotriton vulgaris. Lineage (NCBI taxonomy): Eukaryota > Metazoa > Chordata > Amphibia > Caudata > Salamandridae > Lissotriton > Lissotriton vulgaris. Next base: position 17,520 of record NW_028247712.1, on the reverse strand, counting down.
TCAAAACCCTTCCCCCCTCTGCCCTCTCTGCCTTTTTTGCTTAGCAACCACCTCCTGAAAGACCTCTCATGTTTGCAATTTCACACAACAATGTTTCAATTGAACTCTGAACTCTCAGTGCACCTGAGTATCCAGTGCAATCTTTCATTAAATGTTTTTTCCTTGACCATTCAAATTACATCTTTCAAAGAACACATCCATGCACCCTAACTTTCTGTTTTCAGAAATGGAAATGCACCAATCACTGCTAATGAATCATTAGCACTGGAAATCCACAGTTTTTTTTCTTTACAAACTCCTACTGTTTCAACTGCCCTTTCATTACCACACTTCATCTGACTGCAGCCCAACCTTCTCTCACCATGTTTAATGTCTGGATTGTTGGACATAGTTACATCTACTGGGCTCAAAGGTATGCTGAGAACAGAAATTTACCTAACCTCAATTTACAAGATGTGGAAATTAAGTGGTTGGGCCAAAGAGGATTAAAATGTCACCAATTGATACCATTGGTGAAAACCTTTATGTATTTGCCAAAACCTGACCTGTTAATTGTGCACTGTGGAGGTAATGATTTGGGCACTTTGACTGGGGTAGGTCTGGAAATGCTTTTAAAGGGCACCTTTGAGCAATTAATGGCACTTTTCCTCAAACTGCCTTGGTATATTCCAATATATGCCAAAGACAGAAATGGAGGTGGTCCAACCAATTTTGTCCACAAATTGAGAAGTCGAGGAAGCATGTAAACAAATCTGTTTCAGTTTACATGAGAGACCATGGAATGGGCTCCTTGTACAACAATAACTTGCGTTACTACATGCAAGATATCTACAGAGGAGATGGAGTTCACTTCTCAGATGAGGGCAACAGAATTTTCATATTGAATTTAAGACTGTGCATTGGTACCTACTTATAAGTACCAAAATGTACCATAAACCCAAAAGCTCTTCTCAGAGCTACCCTACATCTGATCACTCACAATTATTATTTTTCTCTAACTTTTTTCTCTAATTTTCAACAAACTACGCTCAAAGAGCGCTACCCGGTACGCGAACTGGAAGCTAACCGCGCAAAATTTAAAAAAAAAAAGTTTTTTTCCCGCACATATGGTCCTCCTCAGCCACCCTCAGAAAACCTAGGGGGTCAAGATACATCTACCGTGCCCCCTTCTACCTATTCTGAACATTATTTGCCCTTCATCTTGTATCTTGATTCGACCGAAACACAAAATGGTGGACTCCCGTAACGCTGCTGGTTCGCGGACCGGGACGCATACTGGGAAGCGGTCCAATAAAAAAGGTGGGAAAGTAATTTACAGAAAAACGACTGGAGACACTCTCACCAAATATACATTAGCTCATACTACATAACAATCCCTTTCATTTTCACAAATTTGATTGAAATTCCATTTAGCCATTAAGCCTGTAGACCTCTCTAAATACCGTGAGGTAAATTACTTCACAAAACACATCAGAAGTGTTGGAATTGACAACCAATGAAAATGTTACTTTCATTTTCTACTTTTATTACCTGACATTTGATTGGTTATATACCTGAATATATATAAAGGAAGAGAAGAAAACACAGCCATTTTGACTGCTACTTCTTGTTGTACGTTACATTTGAATAGTTACTAAACACTTCAACTTGTTTGTGAAGGTAAGTTGTTATTTTTAAAACTGAAGTATATTGTGCACTATAACTTAATATGGTAGACTTTTTCTGATAGTTATATACTATCCCTCTGTAGTAGTTATAGATTTAAATAGACTTCTCTGTTATAGTTATGGATGGAGTTAGGCTTCTCTTGGTTAAATCACATACACTTTTTTATAGTCCTACTTCCACTCTGATACTATACACTGCCAAAAGATAAATTCACTGATAAAAACTGCCTATCTAAAATTAATCCCAACAGTGCCCTATCTCTACTAATATATATATTTTTAATCCAAATTTCAGGCAAAATGGAAGGCGAGCAGCAAGTTCAATTTAAAATTGTACTGCAAGAGAGCAGCCAAGGAAACATTGATGAAAATCAAAATGAATTTATGGATGAAAGTAGGGACCAGGAACTACTACAATGTGTGGAAGCAGTGGATAACCTGCTTAAAAATGAGGACATTTTACACCCTCATAGACTACAAAATATATTCAATGACAATTTTGAAATTTCTGACAATGAAATGTTAGAAAGTTTAATGAATTATGAAACACAATCAAAATAAAAAAAAATGCTTTAAAAATAAAGAAAACAAAAAAAATCAACAAAAACAACAAACAATTAACATACAGTATTTGAAAAGTCTATCATTCTTTTATCCTTATAGTACGCTGCCCAGAACGCTTTCCGGTTCGCGGACTAGGCGCTCACCACGCAAAAAAAAAAAAATTTTTTTTTTTTGCCCTGCTGGGCCCTTTAAAACCTCCACATAAAACCTAGGGGGTCAACGAGGATCTACTATGCCCCCTTATGGTAATTTCCCCCTTTGTTTTGGCGTCCTCTTGTCTCTCGATCCTACCGAGAGACAAGATGGCGGCCGCTCCGGACTGTTTAGAATGTTGACAGACACCAGAGAGCCAATCAGCTTCGCATCGCAAAGTTCCGTTACGCGAAAAGTACGCGAACCCGAGCGCTACCCGGAGCGCTGTTACAGATATATATCTTTTTTTGAACGTTAATTTCTCAAAATCCACTGGAGCACATATATTGAGACCTAGCAAAGGCACATCGGGCTAACAGTCCCTACAATTTTGCCAAGTTTCGTGCAAATCCATTCAGCCGTTCGGGCTAAAAGTGAGGCCAACCGCCCTATGGAAATTAACATGGGAAAAACGCGTTTTGGGACCCCCTTTTTTCTCGCCCCCCCTTGCCGAACCCCCCCCCCCCAAATTTTCAGGGGCTGCTCAGAAACAAAATGTGCCATTTTCCTGAAAATTTCAGCCAATTCCGTCCACAAACGCCAAAGTTATTAGACATAGAATTTTCAGAAATCCCATAGGGAAAAAAAATCCTAACTATATATACCTACTGGCGACCGCCAGTAGGTAATATATATATATATATATATATATATATATATATATATATATATATATATATATATATATATATATATATATATATATATATATATATATATATTGCAAAAACAGTTTACCAGAGGTGAGCGACCCAACGGGATGCAATGCGGGAAGAGGGAGAAGCAGTATCTGTCACTACGACTTACAAGGAACGCTAAAGAACTATAAAGACCAGAATGCCTAGCGAGCACCTGCCAGTGGGCGGAACATTGATGGGCGTCAAAAACTCTACAAATACCTGCATACTGTCTCTCCCCTCCCAAACCGCCAAGCCAGTGAACAAGGAAGTATCCGAAACGCGTATGGCATTGTGGCGCACACTTACGCTGCTGAAAGCTGCTGTTAATCCCCTGCCGTCACCAGAACAATAAAGGTTATTGAAAACGACGTGTGGGTGACTCCAAGCTTCTGGTAAACTGTTTTTGCAATATATATATATATATATATATAAATAAATATATATATATCCACTCCACTTTCCCAAGTGCTTCCTAGCACAAACAGGATCACGGGGATCACTGACATAATATCGACAGACAAAATTTCGACCTACCAAAATATCGAGGTAAAAATATAGAATGCCAGAATATCGACTGCCTATCTACAAACAGGTAAGTACAAAAATATTGACTCCAAGATATCGATTGTAAAAAATATAGACTGTCAAAATATAAAAAAATGTTATATCTTAAAATTAATTCAAAATTAATATAATAATAAATATAATTAATTTAAACATACTTAAAATAATTAAATAAATGTAAAATTATTAAATAATTATGTAACTTTAAAATACAATTTTTTTAATACATATATAACCAAACACCGATGGATGCAGTGGATGTTTTTTCAGAAGCGGTTAATCAAGACCTACAGAAGCTGTCTAAACTTGAAGAAGCTTACAAGGGTAACATCAAATGGAATCTTTCATTTAAACAGAGAGAAGCCATAACCAACTTGGAGCAAGACGACTCAATCGTGATTAAGCCTTCGGATAAAGGCGGGAACGTTGTTATCCAGAGTCGTGACAACTACTGTAAAGAAGCCCTGCGTCAATTACAGGACCATGACAATTACATGCCTGCTACGGAACATGAATATCAGGAGAGTATTCGGAACTATCACTCCCTTGTTGAACACTGGTATGGGAAGGGAATACTAGCAAGGGAGGAATACTTATTCTTGCAAAACAAACAGCTGAGACTACCTAGTTTCTATCACCTTCCGAAAATACACAAGGATGCCACCGAACCACCAGGGAGACCAATCGTGTCATCCATCGGAGGATTAACTGAAAAGATGTCGAAGTTTATTGACTCATTTCTGGCCCCATGGTTATCTCAGTTGAGCTCCTATACGAAGGACACCAAAGACTTCCTCAATCAAATACAAGACGTGGAGTGGGAAGATGATTTGGTGATGATAACTATGGATATTTCAAGTCTCTATACGAGCATTAGACACCATGATGGGATTGCAGCAGTTAAGACTTTTTTGAACCTACGACCCGCCCGCTACCTGGAGCATAGCAGAATGATTTTAGACTTTATATCTTTCTGTTTAAATAACAACATCTTTATTTTTCAGAACCAGCGATATAGACAGGTTAGGGGGACTGCGATGGGCACCTGCTTCGCCCCCAGCTATGCGAAACTTTTCGTAGGCTGGTGGGAGAAGCAGGTGGCCTGGGCAGATGATAAAACCCCATGGGTCGACAGGGTGATATGCTGGAGAAGGTATATCGACGACCTCTTCCTTATTTGGAGAGGGTCCGAACTCTCAGCACAGGAATACATCAAGGTTCTAAATCAGAATGATCTTAACCTACAATTCACGTACAATATGAGCAAGAAAAAGGTCAACTTCTTAGACCTTAGAGTCTTCGTTGACTTAGGCACTATCCAGACCGCCCTCTATAGAAAGGAGACGGCAGGTAACTCTGTCCTACACGGAAGCAGCAGCCACCCGACCTCCCTAGTTAAAAGTATCCCCTACGGGGAACTGTTGAGGATAAAGCGCAACAGTTCCCTGGAAAGAGATTTCACAGAGGCCGCACAAAAGAGCGTGAAACGCTTCAAATCTCGCGGCTACTCTAGAACTGTCCTCCAACAGGCTGAAGAGAAATCTAAAAAAGTCGAAAGACAAACCCTATTATTGGATAAAAAGACTGGTCCCTCTAAAGGAGGTAATGGCATCATTAGACTTATTACAAACTATTCGGTGGCAGCGAATAAAGTGAGAGCCATCATGTTGAAAAATTGGGGGATCCTTCAATCAGACACGATAATCGGGAAGGACTTGCAAAAACACCCAATGATAACATTCAGAAGAATAAGATCATTAAAAGACAGACTGGTCACAAGCCATTTATCCAAAGAAAAGTCCAAAGGGGAACTGCACGCCATGCATGGCTCATATCCATGTGGGAAATGCAAGGCCTGCAGTAACAGCCAGAGGGTACTTACCTATCAGGTTCCACACAAGGATTCTAAAATCAAGATTAACAAGTTCATCACTTGTTCTACCACATTCGTGGTGTACAGTCTGAGGTGCCCCTGCGGACTGATGTACGTGGGGATCCCAACGAAGGCAGTTACACTGAGAATCCTTGAGCACCAACGGGCCATCGCTAACAAGGATGAAAGCTATCCAATGGCCCGACACTTTGCTAGTCATCATAACAGTGATAGGACCTTACTTAGCTTCTTCAGCCTAGACTGCATCCCCCAAGACATCAGGGGTGGAGACCTGAAACGTAGACTTAGACGCTTGGAGTCACAATATATTATCGATCTCCAAACGAAGTCACCAAGAGGACTAAATGCAGGGGAAGAATTACTATCACACTTATAACATGATTACTGTCTGAATTGAACTGTGTCACTGTCTGAGAGATTTTCCATCTACGTAAAATGCTTTAAGAAATAGAATTGGTATATAGTTTGATCCTTTATGATGAATTAATATTGGATTTTGATTTATTAGTGGTATGTAAGGATCCGGTTAATTATGATTTACAGTTTCACTAAGATGGCCATCCAGGCCTAATCACCGATCTATTCATCAAAGGCTTATTGGTTAAAATTCCTCCAAACTGCTTACCATGCATTATACTGATTAGTCTTGCAATGTAACTTATGCTGATTTAAGTAAACCAGACTTAAATTTTGAGCCAATGAATTCGCCCATCCAGGGCTCAATGTCGATTTCAGACAATTAAGTTTAAATTTTCACTGAATAGAATTGAACGACTAGTTCAGCATTATGAGCATTGCTATGAAATTGGTTTGTTTTTCCGTTATTTGACCATTCAAAGATGGCGCTTAAAATTGTATTATTGTCCGCTTTTACTTTCAATTGTTTATGCCTTATTTTACTTCCGCCTTGCCGTCGTCAGCTGACACTGACGAAGGCAAGTGCTGAAACGCGTCTGTTCTATCAGATTGTGCGCAAATAAACCGTATTTGGTTTATACTGTTGTGAGTGCTGATTTATTGCCAGTTTTCAGCCTGCGGATCGTGAATATATATATATATATATACATATTATTAACAAAACATATACAATATTTTTACCGTAGGATAGCGAGAGGGTTACATTTAATATAACCACTCTAGTGAGTGCAACAGTAGGGAGAACATTGGATAGCGTAGAGGTAAAAATTACTACTCCAACTCCAAAGAGCGCAACAGTAGGGAAAACGATTGATAGCATAGGGGTAAAAATTACTATTCCCACTCCAAAGAGTGCAACAGTAGGGAAAGTGTTGGATAGCGTAGGGGTAAAAATCACTATTCCCACTCCAGTGAGTGCAACAGTAGGGAAAGCGTTAGATACCGTAGGCGTACAAATTACTATTCCCACTCCAGTGAGTGCAACAGTAGGGAAAGCAATGGATAGCGTAGGGGTAAAAATTACTATTCCAACTCCAGGGAGTGCAACAGTAGGGAAAGCGCTGGATAGTGTAGGGGTAAAAATTACTATTCCCACTCCAGAGAGTGCAACAGTAGGGAAAGCGTTGGATAGTGGGAGGGTAAAAATTACTATTCCCACTCCTGAGAGTGCAACAGTAGTGAAACCGTTGGATAGCGTAGGGGTAAAAATTACTATTCCCACTCCAGTGAGTGCAACAGTAGGGAAAATGTTGGATAGCGTAGGGGTAAAAATTACTATTCCCACTCCAGAGAGTGCAACAGTAGGGAAAACATTGGATAGCGTAGGGGTAAAAATTACAATGCACACTCCAGTGAGTGCAACAGTAGGGAAAACGTTGGATAGCGTAGGGGTAAAAATTACTATTCCAAATCCAGAGAGTGCAACAGTAGGGAAAGCGTTGGATAGTGGGAGGGTAAAAATTACTATTCCCACTCCAGAGAGTGCAACAGTAGGGAAAGCGTTGGATAGTATGAGGGTAAAAATTACTATTCCCACTCCAGAGAGTGCAACAGTAGGGAAATCGTTGGATAGCATAGAAATTAAAATTACTATTCCCACTCCAGTGAGCCCAACAGTATTGAAAGCGTTGGATAGCGTAGGGGTAAAAAATACTATTCCCACTCCAGAGAGTGCAACAGTAGAGAAAGCCTTGGATAGCATATGAGTAAAAATTACGATTCCCACTCCAGAGAGTGCAACAGTAGGGTAAGCGTTGGATAGTGTAGGGGAAAAATTTACTATTCCCACTCCAGTGAGTGCAACAGTAGGGAAAGTAAATACTTCATATATATTTGAAAATAAATTAAATATTATTACTAATTACAAATTAATTAAAATTAATTCCCAATTTAAGATATTATAATATTTATTCAATTTAAAATAATAAAATTAATTTAATTACTAAAAAACAATTACATATTAATACAAAATATTTACAAATAACAATAAATTATAAAAACATTTAAACATAATTAACAATTAATTCAAAATAAATACCAATTTATATATTAATAAATGTAATTAATTACAATTAAATGACTTCCCAACCAATTCCCCTATAAACCCACAACAAAAATGAAATACATAAAATTAACATAATTATCAATTAATCAATTAATAAAAATTAATTACCAATTAAAATTAAATAATTACAAATTAAATTACAATTAAATCTAAATAAATACCAATAAAAAAATGTATTTAATTATTTATAATTAAATTACTTCCTACCCTGTTCCCCTATAAACCCACAACCCACTCCAGAAAATAAATGAATAAAATTAACATAATTATCAAATAAAAAAAATTAATTACCAATTATATTTTAATTAATTGCCAATTAAAAAGTAATAAACAATTACTTGTAAATAAATACAAATAAATTATTATATTTATTTAATTATAATTCAATTACTTCCCACCCTATTCCCCTATAAACCCACAACCCGCTCCAGAAAATAAATAAATTAAATTCACATAATTATCAATTATTCAATTAATAAAAATGAATTACCAATTATATTTTAATTATTTTCCAATCAATAATTAATTAACAATTAATTGTACATAAATACCAATAAATTAAAATATTTAATGAATTATAATTAAATTACTTCCCACCCTATTCCCCTATAAACCCACAACCCACTCCAGAAAATAAATAAATAAAATTCACATAATTATCAATTAATCAAAATTATATACCAACTATATTTTAATTAATTTGAAATCAATAATTAATTAACAATTAATTGTACATAAATACCAATAATTTAAAATATTTAATTAATTATAATTAAATTACTTCCCACCCTATTCCCCTATAAATCCACAACCCGCTCCAGAAAATAAATAAATAAAATTCACATAATTATCAATTAATCAATTATTAAAATTAATTACCAATTATATTTTAATTAATTGCCAATTAATAATTAATTAACAATTACTTGTACATAAATACCAATAAATTAAAATATTTAATTAATTATAATTAAATTACTTCCCACCCTATTCCCCTATAAACCCACAACCCGCTCCAGAATTATACTACGCAAAAATTATATACCATAAATTGACTTAGTTACTTACCTAAAATTCGATATTTTTGTTGTCTATATTCTATCCATCTATATTTTTGTTGTCTATATTCTCTCCCACGATATTTTTGTTGTCTATATTCTGTCCCTCGATATTTCTGTTGTCTATATTCTGTCCATTCGATATTCTGTCCATTCTATATTTTCGATTCGATATTTTTGTAGTCTATATTCTGTCTTATCTATATTCTGTCTACTCGATATTTTAAACTCGATATTTAACTACCTCAATATTTTTGTTGTCGATATTATGTCTGTATACCGGATCACTGACACAAGTATGACTGTTGCCAGATTTTATTTGCTGTGATGGAAAACGTGCATGCCTAAGACGCGTTTCGGACACTAGGCTGTGTCCTTGTTCACTTAAACAAACGGGAAGCAAAGCGTACAATTTAAAAGTCCACATTTGGCACCAAACAGTCATGTCACTGAGCGTGATATACATAGGGGAAATAATTAGGTTAGAAATGCTGTGCTGCTCTCCCGCATATCTATTACAATACATTATACTTGCATTTTTACAAAAATACTAACCCTAAAATAATACTCTTTGTTTGTAAGACAATTATCTATACACCAATAAATACACATGAAATATATTCAGTGCTACATTATAAAAAGACGTCTCCATTTGTTGTACAATACAACAATATTACCACAATTGTAATATTAAAGTGCTGCATGCAGGCAATTTAAATTGCATGTTATTAGGATGACAATACTGCGCATTTAAAGTGCAAAAGATGCCGATTTTTAGGGAAGAAGATATATTAATATAAACATACAAAACAGACGCATACATAGGGAAAGATCTATACAGCACACAATGTTACCTAGGAGTATAAAAAATGAGCTGTGCAAATACATTTAAAAAAATCTTATTCATAATATGGTAGTACAAATACGCTAACATGCTTAATTAATAAATAAATACTGATTCATGTGGGTCCTATTTTTCCTTCAAATGTACAAATACAATCAGAGTAGGTCATGAATAAAGATAAGAAATGTTTATCTGTGCAAAAGAGCTTTTTAAAAAATGCATATTCACCTTGCATGAGTGTAATTTAATCTGGAAATGCAAGTATTTACAACATGATACTCCATAAGCTCCTCAACCACATTAAAAGTCATAACTACACTAATGGCATCCATAACATATTCCTCAAATGATGTGAAAAAAGTGCTTAACTAGTGCCATACTACTTAGAAAAAAGAAAAAAAATATATATAATATGTACCCTAGAAAGTTTACATATAAAAATATGTGACAGCAGAACCACTATGTAAAAAAAAAAAAATTAAACCAAGGAGAGATATATGTATCATTATGCTCTCATGAAAAAATGAGATAATTCATTAATGACTGGATCAATCCATGTATCTAATGTAGAAGATAGACGGCTAATCCCAAAGAAACTCCTTAGGGACCCTAGGAGGATCTAAAAACATTTCATCTAACATATTGCATATATCTATCCCGAATCAGTGGGCTAAAGGAGAAGAATAATAATTACATTCCTGTATGCCTATTAAGAAAAGGTACGAACAAAGGAAAACTGTCAGAGTCTAACAATACAGGAAACGGAGAAACCATGGCTAGTAAAACAAGGATATCTGAACTAGACAAGAATAGGGAAAAAAACCTCTTCTTTTATAGGAAATTATAAAGGTCTTCCCCTAAAATAAGTCCCTTTGGAGACTTACAATCGAGGTCTACTATGTACCGTGACTCCAACTGGCGTAAGGTCCTCTCCCTATTACCTCCCCTTTTGTTGGGTGCTACGGCATCAATGACAAAATATTGTAAGCAGTTGAGGTTGTTGTTATGAATAGTTTTAAAATGCTGAGCCACAGGGTAAGCCTGGTCAGAATTTACGATCGCTCTCAGACGTTGCAGTATCCGTACATGAACTTGTAATTTAGTGCTGCCTACGTAGTAAAGATTGCAGCTACATTTCAGGACGTAGACAGCAAAGTCTGTACAACAAGTGTAATGAGCTTTTAAGGTGATGGCATTGCCTGAAAAAGTTGTCATGTAAGTAGTGGTACTAATGCCGAACTTACACGTGTGGCATGAGCTGCATTTGAAGAAACCTTTACGTGGTGAAAACCAATTGTCAATGTTCTTACTTTCCGGGCTATTCTTAACTAACTCATTGCGTATAGAATATGCACGTCTAAAAGTAACTGTGGTAGTGGTGGGAATAACCTCTTTAGGGGTCGGGTCTGTCAGGATAATAGGCCATTCTTTTTTAAGGATCTTTTTGATAAGGTGGACCTGTTTGCTGTATCTATATATATTACCTACTGGCGGTCGCCAGTAGGTAGTCATAGTTAAGACCTATTATCAAAATTATCAATAGGAAAAGCGTTTTTGGATTTGCCAATATCTTTGACGCCGTTTGACGTATCTTTGCGTTTGTTTGTTTGTTTTTTTGTTAAAAAGCCCCTGGATGGTCCTGGTCCCAGGGGAAATTCTAAATTATGGTGTGGGGACCCATGGGGGTCCCCACATCCCTGGGGACCGCCACCTCCCCAGGGCTGTAACTAATAATTAGTGTGGGGGATCAAGCCCCCCACACTGCCCTGGGGACCACCACCTCCACGGGGCATTGAATATGTAAATACAGGGGTTTGATGCGGGCCCCAGGGACCAGCACTTCACAGTGGCTATTTACATGTTGTATGGGGACAGTGCGACCCCCCTCATGGAGCCCTTTATTGCTCTGGGTACCTCCATCCCCCAGTGCCGGCTCCTGCAATGTCCCAGGGTTGCTGTTTGCTATAGCAAACTCTGCTTCGCTTCATGGAAGCGAGTGCAGGAAACCTGTTCTCACTTCCATGAAGCGAAGCAGATTGCTTTTGGGCAAGCGGAGCTGAATGTCAGCAGCTCCCTTTGCCCAAAAGCAATGCCGGCTCCCGCAAGAGGTGGGGAGCAGGCTAGGACCACAGGAGCATTGGGGCTCCCCCGCGGTTGCCAACGGGTGGCCAGGCCCTGGGGGATCGGGTCCCCGTGGCCATAATTGGTCTCAGGAGGGGGCCACGCGGCCCCCCTCCCTAAACACAAACAAGGCTGGCCAGGTCCCGCTGGATGGAGTCCCCGGGGCCATAATTGGCCCAGGGTAGGAGGGCCATATGGCCCCTCCTGGTAAAATTAATTTAAAAACAAAAAAGGAAGGCCTGCCCCAGGGATGGGGACCCCGGGCCATAATTGGGCTGAGGAGGGGGGCCATGAGGGCCCCCACCCAAAAAAAAGAATTAAAAAAAGAAGGCTGGTCAGGCCCCGGGGATGGGGTCCCAGGGGCCATATTTGGCCTCTGGAGGGGGGCAACATGGCCCCCTCCCAGAAAATAAAAAAATATGAAAGAAGAAACCAGCAACTCACCGGAAGCCCTGCCCCCTCCCTGCATGACTCTGCAAACGTGCCCCCTTGCGCATTCTAATTTGGGAAATTAAGTCCCCCTGAATACAGAGGGTCCCCGGGTGTCAACTAGCCCACCAGGTACATCAAGTAAGTGCTACACAGCTGGATTGCAGAGAGGTGGTCTGAGGCCATGCCCCTTTTTACACCATTCTGCAAACATGCCTCTTGGCGCACTGCTGGTGGGGCGATGAAGTCCTCTTGTGTCCTGAGGACCTCAGAACACAAGTGGACTTCATCCCCCGAGCAACAGTGCACCAGGAGCCACGTTTGCAGAAGGGTGTAAAAAGGGGGTGTGGTCTTGGACCACTCTCAGCTAATTTGCCCCCAGGGACCCTCAGGAATGAAGGGGGCTTAATACCCCAACTTTGAACGCGCCAGGAGGTGCGTTTGCAGAGTGGTGGAGAAAAGGGGCATGCCTATGTCCACCCGTCAGCAATCCAAAAGGCTAGTTGGCCCCTAAGGACCCCAGCAGTGAAGGATACTTCAATCCCCATCCAAGAGTGTGCCAGGGAGCACATTTGCAGAGTGCTGGGCACGGGGGGGGCATGGCCTGCTATGAGAACTTAGCAATCCTGCTGTGAGGAACTTACTGGAGGTAGTAGGAGGGGTAGTTGGCCCCAAGGTTGTCCTTGGGGGCCAACTACCCCTCCTGTTACCTCCAGTAAGTCTCACACAGTGGGATTGCTAAAATGTCTTATGATGCCACGCCCACCTTTCTCCACCACTCTGCAAATACATCTCCTAGCAGACTTCGGGATGGGAGATGAAGTCCACTTAACTCCTGAGGGACTTTGGGGACCCAGAAACCCTCCTGGTACCTCCTATAAATCCGACGCAGCGGAATTCCTGAGTGCTGTTCGGAGGCCCAGCATCCTTTCTCCACCACTCTGCAAAGGAATCTACTAGTTAAAGAAGTGTTTGCAATGCTATAGGTTTCACATTTGAGAGAAATAGAGCTAATGGCATTGTAAATGTCAAAGTTTTTTACTAATGTTTTTTGGAGTGGAGTAGATGTGCGTTGTTTGTAGTAGAATTATGTGGTAAGTTATGCAGTGAAATTATGTGGATAGAAAGTATGTGGCATTTAGTGTATAGGAATTATGTAGAGTGGGATTATGTGTTATGGTAGTCTTTGTTGTGGAGTGGTAACCTCAGGTTTAGTCTTCCTTGTTGCCATAGAAGCTCAACTATAAACTCAGTGAGACAAAAAATGAAGGAACCATTGAGGGGCACTTGTGGACCTAGTCAGAGGTATGAGCAGGGCCACTGGAATTATGAGACTGTTCGGCTGCACCGACTTTCGCACGAATATACATTTTCCACATAAGCCACATAATCCATCATCTGCTCCCTAATCTGCAGATTTGAACAAAAAAAGCCTTGTTTCTAGCTCAAACGTTACCAAAAATGCAGCGACAAGTATTACAGCCTGGTGGAAGTCCCTTTGCAAACCTAGAACTTATTGCTACATGTGGGTGTTAAATTGGTACTAATGGTGTACACGCTCTTGCTACCTTCTGCGTCTCTCTTGCCTCTTTCTGCATTTCTGTTGCTTCTTTCTGCACATTTCTTTCTTTTTCTGCACTTCTCTTGCCTCTTTCTGCAAATCTTTTCAACTTTCTGCACCTCTCTTGACTCTTTCTGCACCTCTGTTGCCTCTTTCTGCACCTCACTTACTTCTTTCTGTACCCCTCTTGCCACTTTCTGCACCCTTCTTCCCTCTTTCTGCAACCTTCTTGTCTCTTTCTGTACTCCTTTTGCCTCTTTGTGCAATTCTCCTACCTCTTTCTGCACCCCTCTTGCCTCTTTCTGGACTTCTGATGGTTCTTTCTGCACTGCTCTTGCTTCTTCCTGCACCTCTTTTGCAAATTTCTGAATCCCTTTTGCCTATTACTGCACCCCTGTTCCCTCTTTCTGCACCTTTCCTGCCTGTTTCTGCACCTCTCTTGCTTTTTTCTGCACCCCTGTTGCTTCTTTCTATACTTCTCTTGACTCTTTCTGCACCCCTCTTACCCCTTTCAGCGCCACTGTTGCTTCTTTCTGCACTTCATTTGCTTCCTTCTGCACCCCTCTTGCCACTTTCTGTATCCCTCCTACCTCTTTCTGCACCTCTCCTTCCTCTTCCCATACCACTCTTGCCTTTTTCTGCAGTTCTCTTGCTTCTTTCTGCACTTCTCTTGCCTCTTTCTGTACCGTACCTCTCTTGCCTCTTTCTACACCTCCATTGGTTTTTTCTGCAGTGCTCCTGCTTCTTTCCGCATCTCTTTTGCACATTTCTTTATCCCTCTTGTCTCTTTCTGCATCCTTTCCTGTCTGTTTGGTTTCTGCACTTCTCCTGCCTCTTTCTGCACCTCTGTTGCTTCTTTCAGCAATTCTCTTGCCTCTTTCTGCACTTCTCTTGCTTGTTTCTGCACCTCTTTTACGTCTTTCTGCACCTCAAGTGCTTATTTCTGCACTTCTCTTGCCTCTTTCTACACTTATCGTGCCTCTTTCTATACCTCTCTCACCTC
Organism: Lissotriton vulgaris; assembly: GCF_964263255.1. NCBI lineage: Eukaryota > Metazoa > Chordata > Amphibia > Caudata > Salamandridae > Lissotriton > Lissotriton vulgaris. The sequence continues at coordinate 2,461 of NW_028247712.1, read as the reverse complement.
TGCCTCCACCACACTTACCACTTTCTGCCCTCGTCTTGCCTCTTTCTGAACCTCACTCTCTTTCTGCACCTTTTTTGCACATTTCAGTATCACTCTTGCCTCTTTCTGCACCCCTGTTCCCTCTTTCTGCACCTTTCCTGTCTGTTTCTGCACCTCTCTTGCCTCGTTCTGCACCTCTGTTGCGTCTTTCAGCAATTCTCTGGCCTCATTCTTCACTTCTCTTGCTTGTTTCTGCACCCCACTTGCCTCTTTCTGCACCCTCTTTTCTCTTTCTATACCTCTTTTGCATTTTTTTTGCAGGTTCTCTTGCCTTCTTTTTGCACCTGTTTTGTTTCTTTCTGCACTTCTCTTGCCTCTTTCTGTACCTCTCTTATCTCTTTTTGCACCTCTGCTGGTTCTTTCTGCACTGCTCTTGCTTCTTTTTGTACCTCTTTTACAAATGTCTATATCCCTCCTGCCTCTTTCTGTACCCCTATTCCCTATTTCTACACCTTTCCAGCCTGTTTCTGCACCTCTGTTGCCTCTTTATGCATATCACTTGCTTGTTTCTGCACCCCTCTTGCCTATTTCTGCACCCCTCTCTACTCTTACTGCACCTCTCTTGCCTCTTTTTACACCCCTGTTCCCTCTTACTTATTTCTGCACTCCTCTTGCTTCTTTTTGCACCTCTGCTGGTTCTTTCTACACTGCTCTTGCTTCTTTTTGCACCTCTTTTGCAAATTTCTGCATCCCTCGTGCCTCTTTCTGTACCCCTCTTCCCTATTTTTCTACCTCTACTGCTTCTTTCTATACCTCTCTTGCTTCTTTCTGCAGTGCTCTTGCTTCTTTCTTCACCTCTCCTGCAAATGTATGTATCCCTCTTACCTCCTTCTGCACCCCTGTTCCCTCTTTCTGTACCTTTCTTGCCTGTTTGTGCACCTCTCTTGCCTCTTTCTGCACCTCAGTTGCTTCTTTCTGTACTTCTCGTCTTTCTTTCTACAGCCCTCTGGCCTCTTGCTGTACCCCTTTTGCCTCTTTGTCCACTCTCCTGACTCTGTCTGCACCTCTTTTGCTTCTTCTGTACTTTTCTTGCCTCTTTATGTACTCCTCTTGCCTCTTTCTGCACCTCTGTTGGTTCTTTCTGTAATGCTCCTGCTTCTTTTTGCACCTCTGTTGCAAATGTCTGCATCCCTCTTCCCTCTTTCTGTACCTCTCTTGCTTCTGTCTGCACACCTGTTCCCTCTTTCTGCATCCATTTTGACTGTTTCTGCAACTCTCTTGCTTCTTTCTGCAGTTCTCTTGCCTCCTTCTGCTCCTCACTTGCCTCTTTCTGTACTTCTTGTGCTTCTTTCTGCCCCTTCTTCCTTTTTCTGCATATCTCTTGCCTCTTTTTGCACCTCTCTTGCCTTATTCTGCACATCTCTTGGTTCTTTCTGCACTGATCTTGCCTCTTTCTGAATCCCTCTTGCCTCTTTGTGTACCTCTTTTGCTTCGTTCTGCACTTCTCTCTCTTCTTTCTGCACCCCTCTTGCCTCTTTCTGCACTTATATTGCCTTTCTGCACCTTTCTTGCTTCTTTCTGCACCCCTGTTGTCTCTTTCTGCAATCCTGGTGTCTCTTTCTGCACTTAAGTCAAATTCAAAACAAGCTTTATTCGGTTAGTATACAACCATAAAAGCATTCTAAAATGCATCAAATATAAAAACATTAAAATATTTATCATAAATCATCACAATGGGATATAAATAATTTATCACGGTGAGAAATAATAAAAATTCATGTAAGGGTCAATTACAAGCTAGGTTATCATTATACATAAAGTGCTACGTGCATTTTGGAGAGAAGACCATATTTATCTTTGATGCCAAGAAAAAAGAAAAATTTCGCCTGGGAATTTAAAACACCAATTATGCTAAAAAACTTTACAATTTCCGTAGACTAAAATATTTCATTTCCCTGCCCGAGTCAAATATTACATTCCATATTGTCTCCTAATACCCAGTGCTACTTTAATGAAACTCATCATTGCAGAACAAACAGTAGAATTTTCCAAAAGTTGCAAACACTCATATTCCTCTAGGTATGTACACAGAGAGATATTTTGTTAGTATTGGTCTAAAAAATCTCCTTCTCGGATCATCATAGAGTGTGCAAAAGAGTGTAAGGTGGATAGTGCTCTGGAGAGTACTGTTATCACAGGGACAGAAACGAAGGGTTTCCGCCCACCCGGTTTGTCTAGGAAAAGCAAGCAAAAAGTGCAATGTACCAAGGTGAAATCTGGTTAAATAAAAACGCATCTGACGATTTGTAGAAAAGGATAGATAGTGCTGCTGATTAGGCAAAAAGGCACATTTCGGGCCAGACGCCTCTTGCTGAAGATGTTTCACATATGCCCAGTCCCTGTATTGCTTCTTGATTACGCCTTTGGCATTTACGGGGATCTTTGTCGGATTTTCCTAAAACTCACCCAACTCAATGTCATA